>NC_083460.1:12730203-12805203 GCF_030014155.1 Tachysurus vachellii
GAGGAACTCTCCACACACTGCAATAAAAAAGCTTTGGCTCAAACACTCGACTTCCTGCAGAAACACTCAGCCAAATCAGCCTCAGGTAAACCACCTTCATCTTCATCACAACATTTACCTTTCTCTATACCTGAGATCAGATCAGCACACAGTCAGTGGCTCACTGGCTCCCTCTGCTGGTGCAGAGCTCCACATGCTTAACGTCTCTTTCACGCTCCTTATAATGTCTTTTTAAGAGTAACAGTTAGAGTAAAGCAAATTAAGATATATAGTTTATAAGATATATAGTCTTTTTTTTAAATACAGATATTATATCTATGAGGTACGGGTATAGATCTGTGTGTATGCATAAAACATGAGTGTTTGAGAGCAGATTACTTTGTTCACATGATGATGAGGATGATGGCGATCTTGTGGACTCATAGAAATGATTAATGGCTCTGAGGTTGAAGTTTTGAGTTTAAAAGCATAAAATCTGTTTTTAAAGATGAATATTAAAAGTGAAATGACCTGCTGGCATTTAATCATTACACGGGAACTTGTTTATCACCGAGTGAGATGCAGCGATCCTCATTATTACGTGTAACTCATTAATATGTAGTGCAAAAGATGAAGGTTAGATTATGATATTTTTTCCCCTCACTGTGTTATTGCACACCATTTCTGACTGGTACTGTATAAATTCACTCATTTTCTCTCCTTTTATCTAACAGTCTTGACGAAAAAGCAATCAAAGTGTTAATTAAGATCGTTAATTAATCTCACCAGAAGTATCCGTCGGCCATCAGCTTAACTTGACGTAGTTTATTCAGCAGTTGATTAAAAGCAGTGAAAAGCCACCCGCTTTGTGCCGTTCTCGATTCACTCGGATTCTCAGAGTTTCTGGAAATGCTTTGTGAATTGTGTTGTACACATGGCCCTGAAATAAGGAGAAAATTTGAGCCTTTGTTGTTGTTTTTTTTCTCTCTTGCCACATATTTGCTTTCATTTCCAAGGCCATGTGTGGAACGTTTTAAAAACGTGTGAGGATGATTTGAATAGCAAATTTTACTAAGTTAAATTCCAACGGGTGAATTGATGTCTGAGCATTTATGGCATTTTATACAGGAATTCATCAATTCTCTCTCTCTCTCTGTCTTTCTCTTTCTCTCTCTCTCTCTCTCTCTCTCTCTCTCTCTCTGTCTTTCTGTCTCCCTCTCTCTCGCTCTCTCTTTCTCTCTCTCTCTCACGCTCTCTTTCTCTCTCTCTGTCTCTGTCTCTCTTTCTCTCTCTCTGTCTCTCTCTCTCTGTCTCTCTCTCTCTCTCTCTCTCTCTCTCTCTCTCTCTCTCTCTCTCTCTCTCTCTCTCTCTCTCTGTGTGTGTGTGTCTGTGTCTGCATTTATGACTTCAGTATGCAGTATGTATAACGTTTATCCCAGACTTCTCTCATATCCTAAACCCCTGTATGAGGTCACCGATTAATTTTTACTGCTGTGTTTAAATCAGCTGAATACACACAGTCACTGTGGATAAAAACATTAATGATGAACAGATGACACAGCACTTTTTTTTTTAAATGTTTTTTTTGCATGGCTTTAATGTAAGGCCTCAAACCTGATTTAGATTTATAACATAGGTGTCAATATTTACAGTTTAGACTCAGCATTTACAATGTTTAATAGAAGACACACAAAGACTCCACAGTTTAAGTTTCACTTTGTGCTAGCTTGATGTTGGTTGCTGATTTGTGATTCTCTGCCTTGTGATCCAATAGAAAATGAGTAGGCGGGGCTTTCGGTGGTTAAAGAAATGGGAGGAGCTGCTTATCGTTAACTACATAGCTAATATCACACTGTTTATTCCATTTATTGCTGCTGGTTAATGCGGGACTGTAAAAAGAGGCGCTGAACATCATCTGTGACTTGCTGTAGGGGATTAGTGGTGAAGCAGTGTTTAGTCAGTTTGTTCACAGTGTTGAAGTGTGTATAGAGGGCAGAAGAAAGCAGCAGATTAAAATGAAAATGAAAAATGTAACACTCTGCATGGACACAGAGGCTTACACACACACGCACACTAGGATGGTGAGATTGCAAGTTCTCCATTTAGACCGAGGCCCTTTTTATCTGGTGTTACAATTGCTACAGTTACAAACCCTTGCTCTCTTTTCCCTCCTTGGATCGTTCAGTGAGGATCACGCCATAGCTGGTGGTCAGGTCGCTGGTTTTGGGTCAAAGAGACCAAATCCGTCCTTCCACCTCAACCTCCCATCTCATCCTCCACTTCTGTAAATTACCTGCTGCCACTTTTCCTCGGACCTTATTCCCTCCCGCCTGCTTAAAGAGGAGAAGAATAAAAACACGACTCCATTGTGCCCCTGAAATGAGCTGAGTCTAGTGCGAGAGAGCTGGTGAAATTGCATTTCTGCTTGAAGGCCAGAGTATTTTCTGTTTTATTTCTTTTCACTCCTCAGGCTGTTGTTGCATTATTATTCTCTCCTTCTGGTCACAAAAGAGCTCCAGCGAGATTTTTTTTTCTCCCAAATCTATAATAGTTGAGTATAACAACAGCGGCAGAGAAGAAAGAAAATCCATTAACTGCTCTCTCTGTCAGCATGGAGACCTTCAGCTTGAGTACCTGAGGCCCCCTGTGAGGAGACTTGACCTCCCTGAGACAGACTTTACCTTTCAAACACAGCTGGCCTGCCTTTGTTTGAGCAAATGAAAATCTTTCTGTTCTTTATTCCTGCCCTCAATAAGCACCAGAGACGCCTCGTGCCACCGCTTCAGCCGCTGTTCAGCTTCACACACAGCTCTGATGACGAGGAGGAGGAGGGTGGTGGTGGTGGTGATGATAATGAGGAGGAAAGTGATGGTGATTAGGATATGAGGAGGAAATAGTAAAGATGAGGAGGAGGAGATGCTGGTTTGGTTGTGATGAAGAGATGATGAGCAGGTGATTGTATTATGATAATGGTGAGAATTAGAAGGTGAGGTGATGATGATGATGGTGTGGGCAGGAATGTGTAGAGCTCTGATGAGCTACAAAACAGAATAGAAATAACAGTTTGAGTTTATTTTAATGCAGTGACATTTCCTCATTGATGCTATTTAACATTCTAACATTGTGTGCGTGTGTGTGCGTGTGTGTGTGTGTGTGTGCGTGCAGGAATGAGTGCTCTGACTGTGACATGTGACATGCTGCTGCTTCACTGATTTCTAGGACAGCATGGACTGAGGAGCTGTGTGTGTGCAGTGAAGTTGTTGGCCTCAGATGTCAGCGTTGAAGGTTTTTATGCCTCGTGGTTACAGAGTTCTAACAAATGAAGACATTAGGTGTTGCTTGTCTTTTCCTCCTGAGCTCCTGCTCTGGTTCAGCATCACATCACAAATCATCAGATTAGAAATAAATACTGTCTCATGCTGATGTTTTTGCTCGCTATCAGCATAGATTTGATGGTGCATTAGTGTATTAGAGCGTAGGGCTGAGCTCCGACTCACACGTGGCAATTCCTCAGGGCAAAGGCTGGGCTTTTCTGTGATGGTCATTCTGATGGTCATAATGGTTCTGATTGAGCAGTCTGACATCCTGTAGCTGTTCAGGAACACAGAGTCCACTCCTGATGTCTGATGGGTCGGTGCAGGTCTCAGGGCGAGCTCTGTGTCCGTGAGCTCGTATTTGGTGTCTGCGTATTTGAGAGTCAGGTGGTGGAGTCGAGCGGAGTGGAGCGCTGCAGGGAGAGAAAAACAACAAGGAACAATCTGCTTTTCCATATGCCTCGTCTCAGACAGATGGCTGCTTCACTAACGTGTCCATGAGCATTTCTCACTCACTCTCTCACCCAGTTCAGCTTCAGCTCCATGGGAATAAAAAACCTCATCATGAGATCACTCCATACTACAGTGTAGCATAACATACCTTATAATACTGATCTAAAACATCACACTCATTATTAATACATCGCTTGTAAAGCGTGATTACTTCTCGAGAGCTTTCTCCATTCTTCTGTTTTTCCCTGTAGCTGTATCACGGCCTTGAGCAGAAACACTAAGTGCCTGGTAAAAAGTCAGCTGTAAAACAGTTCTGAAATCGTGACCTCATCTGCTTCTCTAAAAGTTTTCAAATAATGGCACATGGAAAGTGGAACACAATCTTGTTACTCCTAAAGGGTTTTATTCACAGAGCCACTGGAAGTTTCTTGTTCTTAAATTGGTTTAATCTTTCACCAGAGTTCTTCAAGTTCCTTCAGAAGGTTCTTTCCTGAGCAGCAGGGGAACCTCGGAGTGCAGTTCCAGATGTTCATGCAGCTCTTCAGTTGTAGCCTGAAGGACAGCTAGCTCATATCATCTCACAAGAATTGTTTACAAAAAACAAAGATATATAAAGTGTTAGTGTTAATGTTCTTCACTATTCTGAAGGAAGAACTTTTCCACTGGAGCTACAAAGCTAATGTCATGCTAACAGCTAATGGACATCTGCGTCAGCCAGATTCTTCACAGAAACCTCTGCCAGAATGTTAATCTACTTGTTACGCAGAACAAGAAGAAACACACTAGCATCCACCCGAAAGTCCATAGCAACCACCTGGCAGTGCCCTAGCAACAGCTTACTGGCTGCCAGTGTGAGTCTCATACATGCAGTTTAGATTTTAATCAAAGCAACACTTCTACCAGCTAAAACTCTCAGCTGATGTTTAATAATACAGAGAAATAATTCTGCTCATTATCTCTGTCTGCTTCTGTCATATTTGTAAACATGACCAGCGCCAATAACAGGAGGATTAACAGAAGCAGGGAAATGATGGACCGATCTCACCGCATTAAACCTGTTTCCTCCTGCAGCCGTTTTCTCAGTATTTCTTTAATTAACTATGTTAATTTGGGGCAAAATGAACTAGAAAATTTTTTTTTTTAGCAAATTATTTGTGTATTTATGAGAAAGCTTGTAGACTAGACCCAGTGTGTGGGCTTCTGCAGAGAATAATTAAGGAGTTAACCTAATTTGACTTTCCTAGAGAGTGTTTCCTAAAAGATCAATTATTTGTTTATACTTTTATATTTATTTTCCCCCCCCCAACACACACACACACACACACAGATGATGTGTGTCTTTCTCACTCTCCCGGGTCTCCTGTCTCTCGTCTCCTCTGCGTCTCGTGTGTCCTCTGTGTTTTTGCGTCTCTGTGTTTATAGACAGATGGTGTCTCTCCCACATGACCATACTTCCAGATGTTTACGAGTTCCAGATGCTTTCAGCTCCTTGTGAGCAGGATAAATATAGACGGAAAAAAAGACGATCATTTATGCATTTTGTGTGTGCGTGTGATTGTGTGTGACATTAAAAGACAGAAAAGAGTCAATATGACAAACACATTTGAACACAGTGATGTAATTTGATTGTAATTATAATGTAAATAGATTTTTAATAATATTATAATTCGTTATCATTGCATCACTTTAAATATACACACATTTATAATAAAATGCATGTTTATAAGACTGGATTAATTCATTAACAATAAAAATGCTTTACAGCGCTTTATAACAGTCTGTTATTACTCTGTGTGTGTGTAATTATAGTGCATTATTACACATGGTATTGCAGGACATGGCTTTATGACGGGTTTAATTAATGCAGTGGTGCATTCTATTGTTGTGTTATTACAGGGTGTTGTAGTGGGACATTATGATCAGATCCGGACACTGAGGCTCAGAGCAAAAGCTTTTTCATCTTGGCTATTGATTTTCTCTTTGCTATTTTTTTTTTCTTGGAATTCCTTTCTTTTCTTTTTCCCCCACTTCACGTTTGAGCTATGGGGAGCACATACTTTTACACGTGAACGTAGCGCACTTCATCCGTCTGAATACTGAATGTAACATCTACAAATATAAATAAATATATCAATGAATGTTACATAACTTAATTATTCACAAGATTTTGTCATTAATACAGAATTAAAATAGTGATTAAAGACATAATACTAACTAAAGGAGTTTCTATACTCAATAGAATTAATAACGATATAATGACTAAATAATGCAGTGTTTATGAAAATGGCCATGTGGCAATAATTTGACAGTCAACAGACTTTTCTTTTCACTCCTCAGGCTGTTGTTGCATTATTATTCTCTCCTTCTGGTCACAAAAGAGCTCCGGCGAGATTTTTTTTCTCCCAAATCTATAATAGTTGAGTATAACAACAGCGGCAGAGAAGAAAGAAAATCCATTAACTGCTCTCTCTGTCAGCATGGAGACCTTCAGCTTGAGTACCTGAGGCCCCCTGTGAGGAGACTTGACCTCCCTGAGACAGACTTTACCTTTCAAACACAGCTGGCCTGCCTTTGTTTGAGCAAATGAAAATCTTTCTGTTCTTTATTCCTGCCCTCAATAAGCACCAGAGACGCCTCGTGCCACCGCTTCAGCCGCTGTTCAGCTTCACACACAGCTCTGATGACGAGGAGGAGGAAGATGATAGTAAGGGGAAAGATAATGATGGTGTCGACGAGGGTGATGAGGAGGATAATGAGAATGATGAGGAGGAGGATAGTGAGGATGGTAATGATGAGGAAGAGGATGGTGGTGATTGTGAGGTTTGTATTTGATGTGTGTGTGGTGTTTATTCAATAACAGCTGAAGAATTGTTCATGTTGTAATAACTGCTGTAAAAGACATTGTAATTAAACTTTTTTTTAAAGAATTTAAAAGAGCACAGTAAATGGTGTTAGTTTGTTCATAAGCCTGTACTGTAAAACCTGCTGCTCTTCAAATGCAACAGAATTTATTTTAGAAGTTGAGAAACATCAGTTCTCTGAATGAAATGCAGACATCTGTCCTTGTGAGGGTGGCAATAATTATAGGCTTGATTATATAGGTTCTGAATAAAGAATTCTTTTTAAATGGATTTATTAATTTGCAGAAACGTGGCCTTGGGACGGTGTAATAAAGACAGTAAAGCTGCAGAGAAAAAAGCGCACTGAATTTACAGGAAATCTCTCCTTTAGGAGGAATCACAATCTCCTGGTGTAACACTCTTAGGTATTACTGGTGGAGACGAGATGAAAAACAAGTTTTTCTTTATTTTGTCTGAGGTTTTTATTCTCCTTCATCAGGAGCTTCAGCTGTTCAACTGCTCCATAAGACATTGATTACATCTGGCCTTAAAGATCTCTTCTGTACAGCAGTGTGTTAATTACAGCAGTGTTTTAGTTGCAGAAGTGTGTTAGTTACAGCAGTGTTAATTACAGCAGTGTGTTATTACAGCAGTGCGTTAGTTACAGCAGTGTGTTAGTTACAGCAGTGTTAATTACAGCAGTGTGTTACAGCAGTGTGTCGCTACAGCTGTGTGTTAGTTACAGAAGTGTTATTTACAGCAGTGTGTTAGTTACAGCAGTGCGTTGTTACAGCAGTGTTAGTTACAACAGTGTTAATTGCAGCAGTGTGTTAGTTACAGCAGCGTTAACTACAGAAGCGTTAACTACAGCAGTGTGTTAGTTACAGCAGTGTGTTGTTACAGCAGTGTGTTGTTACAGCAGTGTGTTAGTTACAGCAGTGTGTTAGTTACAGCAGTGTTAGTTACAGCAGTGTGTTAGTTACAGCAGTGTTAGTTACAGCAGTGTTAGTTACAGCAGTGTTAGTTACAGCAGTGTTATTTACAGCAGTGTGTTAGTTACAGCAGTGCGTTGTTACAGCCGTGTTAATTACAGCAGTGTGTCGTTAAAGCAGTGTGTCGTTACAGCAGTGTGTCGTTGCAGCAGTGTGTCAGTTACAGCAGTGTGTCAGTTACAGCAGTGTTAATTACAGCAGTGTGTTTTTACAGCCGTGTTAATTACAGCAGTGTGTTGTTATAGCAGTGTGTCATTACAGCAGTGTGTCGTTGCAACAGTGCGTCAGTTACAGCAGTGTGTCAGTTACAGCAGTGTTAATTACAGCAGTGTGTCGTTGCAGCAGTGTGTCGTTGCAGCAGTGTGTCGTTGCAGCAGTGTGTCGTTGCAGCAGTGTGTCGTTGCAACAGTGTGTCAGTTACAGCAGTGTGTCAGTTACAGCAGTGTGTCGGTTACAGCAGTGTGTCAGTTACAGCAGTGTGTCAGTTACAGCAGTGTGTCGTTGCAGCAGTGTGTCGTTGCAGCAGTGTGTCGTTGCAGCAGTGTGTCGTTGCAGCAGTGTGTCGTTGCAGCAGTGTGTCATTGCAGCAGTGTGTAGTTACAGCAGTGTGTTAGTTACAGCAGTGTGTTAGTTACAGCAGTGTGTTAGTTACAGCAGTGTTAATTAAAGCAGTGTGTCGCTACCGCAGTGTGTCGCTACCGCAGTGTGTTGCTACCGCAGTGTGTCGCTACAGCAGTGTGTCGTTGCAGCAGTGTGTCGTTGCAGCAGTGTGTCGTTGCAGCAGTGTGTTAGTTACAGCAGTGTGTTAGTTACAGCAGTGTGTTGTTACAGCAGTGTGTTAGTTACAGCAGTGTTAGTTATAGCAGTGTGTTAGTTATAGCAGTGTTATTTACAGCAGTGTGTTAGTTACAGCAGTGTGTTGTTACAGCAGTGTTGTTGTTACATGAGTGTTAATTACAGCGGTGTGTTAGTTACAACAGTGTGTTAGTTACAGCAGTGTGTTAGTTACCGCAGTGTTAGTTACAACAGGGTTAATTGCAGCAGTGTGTTAGTTACAGCAGCGTTAACTACAGCAGCATTAACTACAGCAGTGTGTTAGTTACAGCAGTGTGTTAGTTACAGCAGTGTTAGTTACAGCAGTGTTAGTTACAGCAGTGTGTTAGTTACAGCAGTGCGTTGTTACAGCAGTGTTGTTACATGAGTGTTAATTACAGCGGTGTGTTAGTTACAACAGTGTGTTAGTTACAGCAGTGTGTTAGTTACCGCAGTGTTAGTTACAACAGTGTTAATTGCAGCAGTGTGTTAGTTACAGCAGCGTTAACTACAGCAGTGTGTTGATACAGCAGTGTGTTAGTTACAGCAGTGTGTTAGTTACAGCAGTGTGTTGTTACAGCAGTGTGTTAATTACAGCAGTGTGTTGTTACAGCAGTGTGTTGTTACAGCAGTGTGTTGTTACAGCAGTGTGTTAATTACAGCAGTGTGTTGTTACAGCAGTGTGTTGTTACAGCAGTGTGTTGTTACAGCAGTGTGTTGTTACAGCAGTGTGTTAATTACAGCAGTGTGTTGTTACAGCAGTGTGTTGTTACAGCAGTGTGTTGTTACAGCAGTGTGTTGTTACAGCAGTGTGTTAGTTACAGCAGCGTTAACTACAGCAGTGTGTTGGTACAGCAGTGTGTTAGTTACAGCAGTGTGTTAGTTACAGCAGTGTGTTGTTACAGCAGTGTGTTAATTACAGTAGTGTTAGTTACAGCAGTGTGTTAGTTACAGCAGTGTGTTGTTACAGCAGTGTGTTGTTACAGCAGTGTGTTAGTTACAGCAGTGTGTTAGTTACAGCAGTGTGTTAGTTACAGCAGTGTGTTAGTTACAGCAGCGTTAACTACAGCAGTGTGTTGGTACAGCAGTGTGTTAGTTACAGCAGCGTGTTAGTTACAGCAGTGTGTTAATTACAGCAGTGTGTTAATTACAGCAGTGTGTTAGTTACAGCAGTGTGTTAGTTACAGCAGTGTGTTAGTTACAGCAGTGTGTTAGTTACAGCAGTGTGTTAGTTACAGCAGTGTGTTAATTACAGCAGTGTGTTAATTACAATAGTGTTAGTTACAGCAGTGTGTTAGTTACAGCAGTGTGTTAGTTACAGCAGTGTTAGTTACAACAGGGTTAATTGCAGCAGTGTGTTAGTTACAGCAGCGTTAACTACAGCAGCATTAACTACAGCAGTGTGTTAGTTACAGCAGTGTGTTAGTTACCGCAGTGTGTTAGTTACAGCAGTGTGTTAGTTACAGCAGTGTTAGTTACAGCAGTGTGTTAGTTACAGCAGTGCGTTGTTACAGCAGTGTTGTTACATGAGTGTTAATTACAGCGGTGTGTTAGTTACAACAGTGTGTTAGTTACAGCAGTGTGTTAGTTACCGCAGTGTTAGTTACAACAGTGTTAATTGCAGCAGTGTGTTAGTTACAGCAGCGTTAACTACAGCAGTGTGTTGTTACAGCAGTGTGTTAGTTACAGCAGTGTGTTGTTACAGCAGTGTGTTAATTACAGCAGTGTGTTGTTACAGCAGTGTGTTAATTACAGCAGTGTGTTGTTACAGCAGTGTGTTGTTACAGCAGTGTGTTGTTACAGCAGTGTGTTGTTACAGCAGTGTGTTAGTTACAGCAGTGTGTTAGTTACAGCAGCGTTAACTACAGCAGTGTGTTGGTACAGCAGTGTGTTAGTTACAGCAGTGTGTTAGTTACAGCAGTGTGTTGTTACAGCAGTGTGTTAATTACAGTAGTGTTAGTTACAGCAGTGTGTTAGTTACAGCAGTGTGTTGTTACAGCAGTGTGTTAGTTACAGCAGTGTGTTAGTTACAGCAGTGTGTTAGTTACAGCAGCGTTAACTACAGCAGTGTGTTGGTACAGCAGTGTGTTAGTTACAGCAGTGTGTTAGTTACAGCAGTGTGTTAATTACAGCAGTGTGTTAATTACAGCAGTGTGTTAGTTACAGCAGTGTGTTAGTTACAGCAGTGTGTTAGTTACAGCAGTGTGTTAATTACAATAGTGTTAGTTACAGCAGTGTGTTAGTTACAGCAGTGTGTTAGTTACAGCAGTGTGTTGTTACAGCAGTGTGTTAATTACAATAGTGTTAGTTACAGCAGTGTGTTAGTTACAGCAGTGTGTTAGTTACAGCAGTGTGTTAGTTACAGCAGTGTGTTGTTACAGCAGTGTGTTAATTACAATAGTGTTAGTTACAGCAGTGTGTTAGTTACAGCAGTGCACTTAAAGACACACACTTCACATTTACTCCTCAGTTTTTCTTCATCTAAATAGTTTTGTGAATGAATTGATTTTAAACACACATTTGTTTCTGTTTGTGACTTTTGTTTCACTTAATTTCCATTGTAGTGATTTTGGAGACATGTGCATTTACTACTCTATCTCAGGCAGCACACACACACACACACACACACACACACACACACACACACACACACACACACACACTGTTAGTGTAAAATATTTCAACATTTCTCCTTAAAAGAAAATTTCTACATTGTTCCATATAACTCTGATAAGACTACAGACACTCTGTTGTACTGAGTTCTGTTTCAAAGGAGAAAAGGCTGTGATAACACTGTGTTTAAAACAAATCAGTGCTCCGTGATATATTATGATTAAACAGTTGGTGTATGGGTGTTAGTGACATTGCGCACACACACACGCGCACACACACTCCCCCTCCGTGTTGGTCCGCAGGTTGTCAGCATGTCTCATGAGTCTTAAACTCATCAGCAGACTTTCTGTGGTTTTCCGGTTTGCTCAGATAATTCCTCTCTCTTTCGCTCTCTCTCAGCCCGTGTGTGTGTGTGTGTGTGTGTGTGTGTGTGTGTGTGTGTGTGTGTGTGTGTGTGTGTGTGCACGCATGTGTGTGTGTGAAGTTGTGGGTTGCAGCTGCGTCTCAGTCTGAGCTCTCTGAGTTTGGGAACTCTGTCCAGCTGTCATCTGCTCTCTATCCAGCTGCTGCCCCAAACTCTCTCTCTTTCTCTCTCTCTTTCTCTCTCTCTCTCTCTCTCTCTCTCTCACACACACACACACACTCTCACACACACACACACAGTAAAACAACAACACAGAGAAATGAAGTAAACACAGAGCTGAGTGCATGGACCAGGCCCATCTACAGCAGCTCACACGAGGCACACATTAGCCAGTTTGCTTCCTGTCCTTGTCAACTCCTTATGACTTTACTGAAGAACAAAGTCTCACTGTAGAGTATCTGCAGCTCAGCACAAAGAGAGTTTACAGCTAAAGAACAAAGACTAAACGCATTCCTACACAGTCTCTGCACTTTAATTATTGCCACATAGAAGATTTCTCTCCTTCTCTCTCTCTCTCATACCGTGTGTCTATTGTGTCTCACGGCCTCAAGCTTTTCACATCCGCACCGAAATTAGTCTTGTGAATCGTTTTTTACATTTCAGAAGGAGTCTCTGTATGAAAGCTGGAGGTCTTCTTATTCAAATTCAGCTGAAAATACAAAAAGGTTGCTTTTAGCAATGAAGGTTAACCAGATACAATTTAATTTAGTGTTTAATTTCTTTCTCTAAGAGCTCTTAAAGGTGTACCGAGTCCTGAATATTTATTCGTTTAGCATAAATAAAGATGAACGTTTGAAAGAAGTGTGCTGAACAGAAGCTGCATATTTTATTAAAAGTTGCACAAAAGCATACTTTTAGGTGGTGTTTTTGTGCAACTGACTCTGAAGCTTTCAGAGCGAATGTGTGTACCTGGAATTTAATACCCGTTTTCTTTGTTCAGGATCAACATCAAAAATCATCAAACTGATCGAGGAGCCTGTGGAATATTCCGAGCCAGCAAGAGGGAAGAGTCCAGTGAACAGCACTTTAATTCCTGTTAAAGGAATCATAAATCTTGGAAACACATGCTTCTTCAACGCTGTTATGCAGGTGCACCTTTTTTTTTTTATTATTATTATTTATTTATATATTTTCTTATATATATATATATATATATATATATATATATATATATATATATATATATATATATATAATTTATTTATTTATTTTATTATATTGTCATTTTTTTGTCTTGGTTTATCAGAATCTGTCTCAGACACACATGCTAAACGACCTCATACAGGAAGTGAAGGAGAAAGGACACAAGATGAAGATCTGCCTCCCTCCAGAGACCAATTTGGTACGATCTACACACCACTCTGCTTCTGTCATCAATGAATGTGTTACAGTTGCTGACTGTGTGTGTGTGTGTGTGTGTGTGTGTGTGTGTGTGTGTGTGTGTGTGTTTAGGGCCCATTAACCGTGACTCTGGCAGGTCCGGAGCCGCTCACATCTGCCATGATGTTGTTCCTTTACAGTATGAAGGAGACGGGAAAAGGACCTGTATCTCCCAAAATCCTCTTTACTCAGCTCTGTCAAAAGTAAGATATCACATAGTACATTTATTGAACCAATCAGAACACACCTTACTGCTCTCAGCCAATCAGAATACACCATACTTCTCTCAGCCTATCAGAAGTAACCAAATTGCTCTCAGCCAATCAGAAGACACAGTAAATGCTCTCAGCCTATCAACACAGGTCAGCTCCTAATAATGGAAGGTTGAATACTTATGCGATCATAACTTTTGTGTTTAATTTGTAAAAGGAACAAAAACTACACAGTTTTAGTATTATGGGATGTTTTTTTTTTGTGAATTGTCCACTTCAGTTCAGTCTGTAATTACAAACTGTAATACAGACACTCATGTGTAAAAGTGGTGTGTGTGTTTAGGGTTTAGTGATCACTGGTGGAGCTGCTCAGTGCAGTGTTCATGTTTTTTCACTGATGTGTGTGTGTCCGTGTGTCCCTGTAGTCTGTCTCTCTGTGTGTTTTAAACTCATCTGGTAAAATTTTTAGCCACAAGCAAATAGTTATCTATTTGTCCATACCTTAAACAGAATCACACACACACACACACACACACACACACACACACACACACACACACACACACCTGCAATCTGAATTTGTTTTTGTTGTTGTGGATGAAACTGAGTTTGTATCACATGCCTTCATTTATATTTTAATTCACTCATAATGCTTCAAATTCATAATGATTACAGACGTAAAAATCAAAATGTGTTTATTTTAATTTGTGCCATTTCTTATTCCAAACAATCATTGGAATCTGGAATAATTGCTGACATCAGCCATGTGTGGTCAGAGGTCGAACGTCCATGCTGATTATCTCATGTTTTGTTAGAAAAGAGTGGGATAAAATGACAGCAGCTTTTCCCCAGGCCTCGGGATGAGAATCATTTTATGTATAAAGGCTTCTTATTTATCAGGTGGGGGTGTGTGTGTGTGTGTGTGTGTGTGTGTGTGTGTGTGTGTGTGTGAGATACAACCTAGTTAATGGGGTTAATGCGTGTTAGTGTCCATTTGAGCTTGTTCTTTGCTCAGTTGATGTAGGATGGTGGGTGTGTGTGTGTGTGTGTGTGTGTGTGTCTGGTACTAACTCATCCGGTGTTAATCGTGTTAGCGAGTACAGCTGTCGCTCTCTGGCAGAGACAGATTGAGCATCGCTGAGGGCTCCTACTTTCTCTTCCACCACAATGAATTTTCACATTATTCCTCCTGTCGATCTCTCTGTCTGTCTGTCTGTCTGTCTGTCTGTCTTTCTCCCTGCTCCTGTTAAAGAGCGGCCATACTGTTAGCTATTCCAAGTAAATATGCTGTAATTTGCCCTTTGACCTTAGATTGCTGTGAACATGTGTAACACCAGCGGTGTGACTGTACAACAGGTTATTGCAGCTCTGACCACAGCTGTCCATCTGCCTCCAACATCTGTCTCACATCTGTCTCACTCAGATCTGTCTCACAGACTGTTTGGGTTTTGTGCCTTAGTCAGTGGAGTGTTTAAGTGACTTGTGTTCCATGTGGTCGCTGCATCAGTTGTTGTACTTCCTTTCTAACAGTAAGAGTCACTGATATCATTTTAGCTCCCACTCAGACGTCTCCGGGTGACGACCCTTTCGGCTCTCGGCTCAACACACACACACACAAACGCACAGGCAAGGTGTGAGAGAAGATGGTGCGAGAAATCCTCCACACCCTCATCATAAACTCTCTCACTGAAAATCTTTCATGAATCTCCATATTTCTCCAGATCGCCATCTCACATGCTGGGGGCGTGGCTTAGCCCTCACTCTGACTTCCTGCTTCGAAAGCAATTACATCAACATACAGAATCAAATCTGGGCTCTGGAGACATTTCATACAGATTTTAATCAGACGTCTGTGATTTTGGTTCGAATTTATCCTCCATCTGAGCCTCAGGAATGTTTTCTTTCTCTCAGTCTGTCTTTAATCAGTAATAATTAGGAATTCTGTTCAGAAGAATGTCTCTGACCTTCTCCAGGCTGCAGCTTTGTGAACTTTAATAGCTGACAGTTCTTTACTCTGGATTTTTTTTTTTTCTCACCCATTCAAACTCCCTCGCTCTGAAAGGCTCGGCCTGCCGCCCGTCTCACTGACGATCGATTTTCGAAGCTTTTTTTCTATGGGATTGAACGTAAAAACAGGAAGACGTGCTTGATTGCTCATTTCTCTATGACACTTCAGTGTTTATTTTAATTCCAAACCATGTCTGTGATCAAGGTGTTGCTGTTCAGATCAGCGCCAAAATATAAACCTAGGAGTTTAATAAGCGTCCGAACATTTCTAAGTATTGATTTACAGCTTTTAAACGACTTTATTTCCTATAACAAAAACATGAGTTTAAGAAAACGAACGGCAGATTTCTGTCTTCGTTACATGTTTATGTGTTAATACGGTCGCATTTTGGGACAAGTTCTGTATAAAGAGAAATTGGGGGCAGAGCTATGCGACATCACCACAGTCTTGTGTTCTACCTCATGCTCAGTTTTAAAAGCTGTCAGTCTCTGTGAAAGGGGCGTGGCCTTAATTTGATTCAGTTCAGTTTTATTTGTGTAACATTTTTAACAGTTACATTGTCAGAAAGCAGCTTCAGAGATATATATATAAGTTCAGGGTGTAAATTTTCGATGTATTTATTTATCCCAAATAATCAAGCCAGTGACGACGGTGGTGAGGAAAAACTTTGAGTTCTAGTTAAGGAGGTCTCTAGCTGTCACTCTTAGTGGAGAGGGCGTGGGCTTCACTTATAGAAGCTTTATTAGACCTTTTATTATTAATCTAATTTATCTTATACACATCCGTGTGTGTGTGTGCGTGTGTGTGTGTGAGGGACCCCAGATGGTTGACTATAAGCTGAGTGGAGAGTTTCTTTACACAGCAACAGTGGAGGAAAGACCTTGAGCATAAAGAATACACATTCATCTGGTTTTATTGTGTGTGTGTGTGTGTGTGTGTGTGTGTCTGTCTGTCTGTCTGTCTTTCAGGGCGCCTCGTTTTAAAGGTTATCAGCAGCAGGACAGTCAGGAGCTCCTGCACTACCTGTTGGACTCAGTCAGGATGGAGGAGAACAAGGTGGGTGTTTTGTGTGTTGTGTGTTTTGTCATTAGACAAAAATAGCATTAAATAACCCTAACATCATACTAACAATCAATCATACAATCATACTATTGTTCAGTTTCCCCATTTACTACAAAATATTGATGCCCCTCAACCTCGGTTTGGCCGACATTTGGGTCAAATCCTCTGACTCTTATGCACTGTTTAAAGAGGGCCGTGGTCTTACTGAAACCCCTCCCTCTGACCTTATCACCACAGACTGGTTTGATTTCATGAAAGCGTCAGTAGGAGGGGTTTAATAAGACAAGTAGTTGATGGATTTACCGCATATGGAAAAAATAACCTATGGAGCACCGCGCTCCGCCTCCTCAGGGCTGCTTCTGCATTCAGTCAGAGATGTACATATAATCACTTCCAGAAATCTGTCACGTTGTCCGTACTGAAATCTCCTCCCTCCGTACAGTGTTTGTATTTAACAGTTGAATAAATCAAATGAACTTCATATGACACAGACAAGAATATTAATCTTCAAACCTGATGTGCACATGCTCAGTTTGTGCTGAAGTTACAGTATGATGTATAAAGTCGTATAAAGCTCCTGCTAAAGGCTGAGATATACAATGCATTATTTTTATTCTGTCTGTTATTTATATTTCATTTTATTTCATTGTATTTACTAAGTGAAGCATGAAATATTTCTAAGCTGAGAAGCAGTGTGGGAAATACACACACACACACACACATGCGCATGCTTACACACTCACTCAGGGATAGGGTCAAGGGGTCTCATTTACCCTCTTTATTTATGAGTGTGTCTCAGTACACACACACTCTGTAATACTGGTAGTTTGTAACTGCTCTTGTTTTGTGTTCCTGCCTTTGACACTTCAACTTATTATATTGTACAGACCAGCAATAAAAATGCAGATCATTGAATCATCGGTTTTGAACACACTGATCTGTGTGTGTGTGTTGGGGTGTGGGTGTCTGTCTGTCTGGGTGTGTGTCTGTCTGTCTGTGTGTGTGTGTGTTTTGTGTGTGTCTGTGTGTGTGTGTGTTTGTTTGTGTGTTTGTCTCTGTGTCTGTGTGTGTGTGTCTGTGTGTGTCTCTGTGTTTGTGTGTGTTTGTCTGTGTGTTTCTGTGTGTTTGTTTGTCTGGGTGTGTGTGTTTCTGTGTGTTTGTGTGTGTGTCTCTGTGTTTGTGTTTGTTTGTCTGGGTGTCTGGGTGTGTGTGTTTGTCTGTGTGTTTGTGTGTGTGTGTGTCTGTGTTTGTTTGTCTGGGTTTGTGTGTCTGGGTGTGTGTGTGTGTCTCTGTGTTTGTGTTTGTTTGTCTGGGTGTGTGTGTGTGTGTGTGTCTGTTTGTGTGTGTCTGTGTGTGTGTGTCTCTGTGTCTGGGTGTGTGTGTTTGTGTGTGTGTGAGAGAGAGATTAAGTGTGGGTTTGGGATGTGTATCAGGATTAGCCAGGTTTTTGACCTAAATAGTCATTAGGGACAATAGGACAAAGACAAGTCTACATTCTACGACTGGTGCTCTAATGTGTTCTCACACAATGACCACATCAACTACCTTTAAACTCTTCCACTCTTCACTGTGGTGGTGTGTGTAACACCAAATACACTCTTTATATTCTCTACCTGTAATGTTTATATAATGTTTGTTGTATAAATAAGTCTGAGTTGTGCAGTTTTTGCTTTATATTTAATGTTTTGGTTTTTAGGACCAACGCATGCATAGTTTTGCTGTCACCTGCAGGATCTCAGATAAACTTATCTGCCTAAAAGTAAATACCTAAAAAAATACTTTTAAAACTGAGCCTACATGTCTGTGTTTGTACCTGGACTCTGTATTAATGAACTGCTTTGGCATTTTCAGACGTGTGTATGCGTGTGTTTGTGCATGTGTTGGTGTGTGTGTGTGAGAGGAAATTTTCCTTGTGAATGTGTGTGAGATTCTTCTGCTCAGTGACCTCTTCTCTGCTCTCCTCTTTAATCTGACAGCGAATTAAAGCTGCCATCCTGAAAGCATTCAATAATCCTACTGAGAAAACGGCTGACGAGGAAACCAAACGGCAAGTCAAAGGTACACACACAAACACACACGCATTTTCCACTTCAGGAAATTGACACTTCTCATCACTTGATATCCTGGAGATAAACTCCCTTTTCTTCTTCTGTTCTCTTTATTTTCTGTGCTATTTAATCTCATACATGCTTGTCATTTTTGTGTGTGTGTGTGTCACAGCATATGGTAAAGAGGGTGTGAAGATGAACTTTGTTGATCGTATCTTTGTTGGCGAGTTGACGAACACCATTATGTGTGAAGAGTGTGAACATGTAAGTGTTCTTACGAGTGTTCCCCATAATAGGGCTTGAACTAATTTATTGTGTGTGTGTTTGTGTGTTCTTCATACTTATGCACTAACTGATTTATTGTGTGTGTGGTACTTTTCAGATTTCTACAGTGAAGGAGGCTTTTATCGACATCTCTCTGCCCATCATCGAGGAGAGAGTGAGGCATTATTATAACGATTTATTGTGCTTCCCAACAATCCTCCTCTATCTGGCATTTTCATCCTTTAATTTCAGTAGATTCTATTTTTAATTTAAGTCGTCCTCTCGTGTTGATGTGGATTTTGTTTGTGGATTTTATTTCTGCTACAGATCTCCAAACCCTCGAACCCAGGCAGGCTGAGTAAACCGGGCCGAGACCAGGAGTCCCCGAGCGCCCACGCTGACGAGCTGTCTCATTCACACACCACACGGAACGGGAAGAAGCCGAGCATCCAGGTAGTGTTCGGCTGAGATTATACCGCATCTGATTCCCTCCACACATTTTCAGGTGTTGGAATGTAACCTGGAATGATTGGCGGCTGTGTAGTTAATAATAAAATATAACATTAAACATAAAAAGTATAAGGAGCAGTGAACAGTAATAAAGTGACTTTCTTATTTGTAAACACATCAGTAGTCTCTAGTACACTTTGTGCAGTTTATCTTGCAACTTCTGTGTAGCGAGCAAGTGACAGTGTGTGTGTGCGTGTGTGTGTAAGAAGCTGCAGGGTCGAAGGTCATCCACTTGTCATGACACCAGAGGAACAGATGAATCAGCATTCACTCTGCGAGAAGACGCCACATGTTCGCGTGGGCACTGTTGCCCTGGCGATACAGCAGGCAGTCAATCAGATGCCAGCGAAAAAGACTCGTCCCCTCAGGACAGCAGCAACGATGCGGACAGCGAGGCGTCTGAGTCTGAGTCCTCGCTGCAAGTCTCCAGTTCCTCTAATAAAGGCTTATCTTCGTCGTCCTGTTTGAAACCCACCCTGTCTGCACCAAGCCCCGCCCCTATTGTCCGGGAGCAGACAGGAAGTGCAGTTGAACAGCTAGTGAGCGCGGTGTCTAAATTAGGGTTAGTGCACACACCACTAGATGGTTTTCCACTCAAGGAAAAAGAGGCGAGAGACAGGGAGAGAGAACAGCAGGGGGCCTTCCAAGCGCTGTCACACAGCTACACCCCTGCGTCAAAAGAGTGTTCAGTGCAGTCCTGCCTCCATCAGTTCACCTCCATCGAGCTGCTGATGGGAAACAACAAGCTGCTGTGTGAGAACTGTACAGAGAGACGCCACAGACAGCACAAGAGGAGCGCAGGTATACACACACACACACACACACACACAAACAGGACCCCTTAAACTATCAAAACTTTTAAAAGAATCTGTGTAGCATAATAAAGACTAAAAAAAGGGTTACTTTTCCACGTGTGACATTACATTCTGCACTAAAGAAGTAAAAACAAAGTCTTCTGAACCAGATTTGATTCAGAGATTTGGATCAAATTTGTTAGAAGTTTTTAAACTAGAGTTTAAGGCAACTATACGACAGAGAGTGTGATGTAAAGTCTGACGTAATAAGGGTGTGTGCTACAGATAAGAAAATGGAGAAGGTGTACACGAGCGCCCGCAAACAGATGCTGATCTCAGAGCTGCCACCAGTCGTCACACTGCACCTTAAACGCTTCCACCAGGTGTGATCTCACATTCACTCACACACACACACACACACACACACACACACACACACGACACAGTCAGTCATAAACCCACATTCAAATACTGTGGTATTATAAAATATCTGTGTGTGTGTGTGTGTGTGTGTGTGTGTGTGTACGCATGCCCGCAGGCTGGGATGAACTTCCGGAAGGTGAATCGGCATGTTGATTTCCCGCTTGTTCTGGATTTAGCTCCATTCTGCTCCGCCTCCTGCAAGGTCTCCATTGCGTCCAGTCTTAGTGTTACAAATGTTTATATATACAGTATATTATATATAATGTATTTATGCTGTGTGTATGTGTGTGTGTGTGCGTGTGACAGAATCTGGGTTCTGGAGAGCGGGTCCTCTACAGTCTGTATGGTATTGTGGAACACAGTGGCTCGATGCGCGGAGGCCATTACACAGCGTATGTCAAAGTCCGAACGCCACAGCGCAAGTGTGAACAACACAGGAGTCAATCTGGTACACAAACACACACACACACAATAATAATACCTTATATATAATATATACATAAACACTTGTCACTCTAACACTGCATAAACACACTTGATTGGTTGGCTGGAAGTTGTGTCTGCGTTTGCAGAAATGGCCTAATGAGGTTGTCTTTATAAACGCTCTGTAATAAAATTCTCACACTGCACAGAGAATGTAAATGAGCACTCACAAACAGCGATATGATCATATCACAATTATTTATGAAAAATAGTCATGATTTTGTGTTAATATAAATCTGTGCTTTGTAATGGCTGTGGATGCAGTCAATGTGCACACAGTGTAAATCAGCCCTAACACACACACACACTGTGAGAGAGAGAGTCCTGTTTCTCTATTTCCATCTATCCATTCACTCTTGTTGAAATGTGTGTGTGTGTGTGTGTGTGTGTTTCAGGTTGTAGAGAGGCTGTGTCAGCTCCTCCTGGTCAGTGGGTGTATGTGAGTGACACCAGCGTCCAGACGGTTTCTGAATCTCGAGTACTGAACTCTCAGGCATACCTGCTGTTCTATGAGGAGATCCTCTAGAGGGTGCCATTACTTATGGGACTCTTGAGTTCAGACGTCACTAATGTTCTCTTACGGATGCAAACAGATCAGTCAGCTATAACACACACACACACACACACACACACACATATATATATATATGTATGTAATGTTCTGCAGTTTGAGAAAAACCTGGTATGAATGACACTTATTATTATTATATAAATAGCCATTATTAGTATTATTATTGTTCTTATTATTTATTATTGTTCATTAATTCCTATGCTTAGAGGTTGATAGCGGGTCATTACTGAGATGCTATTATGAGTAGAAAATATTCTTAAGTGTAGAATTATTTTATTTTACAGATATTGTTTGTCTGTCATCAATTTGCTTGAAGATTTGAATAAATCGTTCATATCTTGGTTAATAAATACCAAAGACAATAAAACACATCAGAGGACAGAACCGAGGTTCTGCGCAGCTCTTTACTGTTACAGAGAACCTCAGAATGAAAATCAGCGATATGATACGGCACCATATTTAGCACGCACAATATGATTATCATCAGAATACTAAAGCTTGATCCAATCTGATAAACCTGAGTAACACCTACAGTTCTTTTATTTCACACTCCAGAGGAAATAAAAATTTCATCTTGTGTGCATCACTGCTTCACCACTGTGTGTCTGTGCCTGTGAGTGACTGAGTGACTGAGTCTCTGTCTGTGTGGGAGAGTGTGTGGGTGAGTGTGAGTGATTCTGTGTCTCTGTGTGGGAGAGTGTGTGAGTTGTTCTGCATCTCTGTGTGAGAGAGAGAGAATGAGTGTGTGAGTGATTCTGTGTCTCTGAGAGAGTGAGTCTCTGTCTGTGTGTGAGCGAGAGTGTGTGAGAGACAGTGAGTGATTCTGTGTCTGTGTGAGAGTGTGAGAGTGATTCTGTGTGTCTGTGTGAGAGTGAGTGAGTCTCTTTCTCTGTGTGTGTATGTGAGAGTGTGTGAGTGATTCTGTGTCTCTGTGAGAGAGTGTGTGAGTGATTCTGTGTGAGAGTATGTCTTTGTGTGAGTGATTCTCTGTCTCTGTGTGAGTGAGGGATTGTATCTCTGTCTCTGTGAGAGAGAGAGTGGGTGGGTGATTGTGTGTGTGAGTGAGTGAGAGTGATTCTCTGTCTCTGTGTGAGAGAGAAAGTGTGAGTGAGTGATTCTGTCTCTGTGTGTGAGATTCTGTGACAGTCTCTGTGAGTGTGTGTGAGTGAGTGAGTGATTCTGTGTGTGAAAGTGAGTTGTGAGTGATTCTCTGTCACTGTGAGAAAGTGTGTGTGTGCGTGTTAAATTGCATAGTCTAATATAACATCTCGCTGGAAGTGTGACTGTGTCCAGAAGGTAACCAGGTCAGTGTAAAGAGCCAAAACCCAGCATGATATTCAGCTTTACATTTTAGAATCATGAAGAACCTCTTGGTTGTGAGATCCAGTCCTTAAGCAACCTTGAGCATTTCTAAGCTCTAAACATTTCTAGTAATGTTTGAACTTTATGGTCATGGACTTAAAGTGATTATTCCAATCTTAATGAGGTTTAATCACTCTATGATTAAGCTTTTTGTTGTAGTCTGCAAAGAAAATCAAGCCCAGAGCTTCATTAGGAGTTTAACAGGAAGTCACTCCTGCCGTCACTGTCACCTGTGATGTACTGAACACAATATTTATTAATTAAATCCTTTGTTTTTTGTAGCAAATAAACACCAGTCTGCGGATACAGTAGAGTATCTTACATTTTGTGTACTGACTTTCCATCTTAAATCTGAGCATAAAAGACACTTCATTCATCTAAATATTGATCCTAACACGCCGGGCAGTCCTATGTTTAAAATTTTGTGACCAGAAGATGGCAGAAGAAGCAGCTCTGTCAGAAATTTTAGCACAAACGATTTGAATAGGATTTGTCTAGACAAGTACTGTAGGACTACCATTATGTGAATCTACCCTCAGATCTGATGTGCAGCTCTAATCTCTCTGTCTGACTCAGAAGATCATTATTTAACATTTACAGTGCCCTGTAGACACATTCTGTTCCACTGATACATCAACATTCATTATTTTAAAACATTTCTGTTTTGTCCTTCATCTTTTTTCTTTACCACCAACACTGCTGTCTGCCTTGTCTCTGTGCATCACATGGTGACGAGTCCACCATCATGAAGGAGTTTAAAAGCGACATACACTCACAAAGCTGGTGAAGAAATGGCGGGTGTGCAAGTCAGGAAAAGGGCAATGTCCTGTGTAATCATCATCATCTCTGGGTTTTTCTTTCAGAGAAATGTAGAGTCTCAGCTGATTTAATGTGAATAATGACTGTGTGTGTGTGTGTGTGTGCGCGTGTGTGTGTGTGTGTGTGTGTTTGTGTGTGTGTGATGAAGTAGGACATGGTGTTGCTGTCTGGCTTTCACATACAACCTGCTGAAAGCACAACACAGGCTTAAAGCATCTCGGACTGATTTATTAACACCTCGACATCTCACACACTCCTCTCACTGTGGCACTCACACATTTCATGATTTTACTAACATAGTTTTATATCTGAACCTAAGAAATGGCCTAAGAAATGATGTTTCCTGAATTCAGAAATACACATACAAAATACACACATACAGTGAGGAAAATACACATACATACACACATACATAATAAATAAAACTAAGCTGCATGGACAGAAATAAAGACTACTAGAAATATGCGCTATGTACATCTATATGTGTAAATGTAGAATATTGACTTATGTGCATTGTACATACTGTAGTACAATAATGTGCAAATTGGGTGCAACTGCATGATAGTATTAGTATCAATAACAGTAATCAGCAATGATACTAGCAGCATTAACATTAATAAATGTTTAATGAGAATAATAGTAAGAGTAACAATAACAAATGTGCAGATTGAGATGAAACAATTCAGTACAACTATTCTATGAAATAAATGAGACTTGTCTGTGACTGCTGGTTTCTCATTTAAGAGTCTAATAGCTGAAGGAGTTACTTAATCTGGAAGTCCTGCATTTCACACTCCTATACCTCTGTCCTGAGGGTAGGAGTGTGAACAATCCGTGTTGGGGTGGGTGGGGTCCTTAATGATGGTGGCAGCTCTCCTGTGTACTCTGCGATGGTAAATGGCCTGCAGAGAGGGCAATGGAGTTCATAATAATCTTCTCAGCAGTCTTTACCACTCTCTGCAGACGTCTACAGTCCGACAAAGTAGTGTTGCAAAGCCACACAATAAGTCCAAGTCCAAGTACTGACAGTTTGTGCGTGAGCTTATGAGGTCTGACCGTATTGAAGGCAGAATTATAACTGTTGAAGAGCATCCTGATATGTCTTTATCTTCCAGGTGGGAGAGGGAGATATGGAGGGCTGTGGCAATAGCATCTGAAGAGTACATGTTGGGCTGGTATGCATACTTCAGGGGGTCCGATATGTCCGGCATACTGCTCTGGTTGTGAGCCAGCACCACTCTCTCAAAACACATAAGGACATTTAGGCAGGTCGGGGGACTCACACTCAAATGCGTGTGTATTTCCTCACTATGTTAATACTAGAAGTCTCGAAACAGGCATAAAAGGTGTTGAGGTCATATGGGAGGCTGTCTGATGAGCTGATAGTGCTCATGGCGGTGCTGTAGTCTGTGATGTGCTCCAGGCCTTGCCACATCCACCCGGCACCAGCAGTAGAGTAGAAACTGTCCAGCTTCTCTTTCTATTGACGCTTGGCTGCTGTAATGGCTCTTCTCAGTCTGTACTTCGCTGTTTTGTACTCTGTCTTGTTGCCTGATGTAAATGCAACAGACTCAAGCATGCTGCATGTGACATACCTAACTGTTTAAACAGGGCTTCTGATTGTATGGTGATTCTCCTAACTTGTATGGTGGATACAATGCTATCGACACAAGTGTTCATGTACCCAGTCACATACATCCCAGTCTGTCAGAGCAAAACAGTCCTGTAAGATGCCTTTAGTCTGCACGTTCAAAAGCTTAACCTGTTTGGTGATAGGGTTTGTTTTGTTTGAGTCTTTGTCTGTAGGCCAGGTACAGTATAGAAACAAAGAGATGTATTCTAGCATCGTCCATCTACTGTGAATAGAAATGTGGAAATGTTCACATGTTGATGGTATTTGGGAAATACAGTCCGTTAATTGATTGTAAGCATTGATTAAAGTCGCCCGCGGCAATAAAAACAGCATCAGGTTAATCCGTGTCTAGGGGACTAAAAACATCATGAAGTTTGCTTTTTTGCAATTCTCTAACAAATACCGAGACAATTTACTGGATGTTGCATATCAGTTTGATTTAATATTCTGCATATTTTTTAATTTGCACATAAACCTAGGAGGGTCCCTAGGTCCCTTCACAGCTGTGTATTTATAGCTATACTACAAAACTCAAAAAAAAAAATTTATATATTTAAAATCTATTGACAATTTTTAATTGGGTGAAAATTTTAAAAATACAATCTTTACAGTTCCAACAAACATGCAAACTGTGAATATACACATTTAAATTACAATATTAATGAATGGTGTTGCATAACTTCCTTAAATTAATTTCGATTGGACTGGATTTATTTTACTGTTTAAAAATAAAGATGGGAAAAGTCTTAGAGGCATTTATAAGATAAACACTGACATCTAGTGGCCATTTAGTGTCACAGCACGGAAAGGTTAGCTCACTTTCCCAAACACAACACGTACTATTGAATAGTGAGAAATTTAAGATATTAGGACTGATATAGTGGACTTCAGGAGAAACCCCCCTGCTTTCCCCCCACTTACCATCATGGACAGCATTGTGACAGCAGTGGAGTCATTCATATTCCTGGGAACCACAATCTCCCAGGACCTGAAGTGGGACATTCACATAGACTCCATTGTGAAAAAGGCTCAGCAGAGGTTGTACTTCCTTCGCCAGCTGAGGAAGTTCAACCTGCCACAGGATCTGCTGAAACAGTTCTACACTGCCATCATCGAATCCATCCTCTGCACCTCAATTACTGTTTGGTTCAGCTCAGATACCAAATCTGACCTCAGACTACAGAGGGTAGTCCGGACTGCTGATCGAACCATTGGTACAACTCTCCCCACTCTCCAAGATCTGTACTTCTCCAGAGTGAGCAAAAGGGCAAACACAAACACTCTGGACCCCTCACATCCAGCACACTCACTCTTTGAACTGTTGCCATCTGGTCAACACTACAGAGCCCTGAGCACCAAAACAACAAGACATAGGGACAGTTTCTTCCCTCAGGCAATCCATCTGATGAACACCTGACATACATGGAACACACAACACTATTCTTACACATTATTTACTTAAAACACATACTATTTATACTTAAATTGCACATTTCACACTTGTACATTTGTACATAAAAATTGTCTATATTGTATATGTCATTCTGTTACACTGTGGAGCTTCTGTCACTATAACAAATTCCTCGCATGTGAAAACATACCCGACAATAAAGCTCTTGCTGATTCTGATCTGATTTTGATAAGAATTTATATAATTTGTGATTTTAGAAGATTTCTTCCCCGATTTTGCGTGAATTCGTGACGTAGGTTCAGCTTCGATGTGCGGGGAGTAATCCGAGTGACGCACATGCGCAGTGCAGAGTGTAGGTTTGCTGAAGAGGTCGCACATCGGCTCGTGACGGCGAATTAAATATTTTCGCGAGTTGATCGTAATAAAGCGAAAAAGGTAAAGATGGTGTATCACTCTGTAGCGCTGCCGCTCATCTGCTTCACCACACTGTGGGGTTTAGTTGGAGGAGTCGCGCCGTTTTTTGTTCCTAAAGGTCCGAACAGAGGGTGAGTTAAACCGCTAGCATAGCAGGCTAATATGATAGCATAGCAGGCTAATATGATAGCATAGCAGGCTAATATGATAGCATAGCAGGCTAATATGATAGCGAAATGCTAATAATTCTGTTAATCATGTATTTGCCGTCCGTTATGTTCACATTCCGAATCTGTTTTACATTAATTGGTTGTGTTTTTTTTTTAACTTTGATCAATTACATTGAATTATATATAAGCAGCGTTATATTAATTATTATATATGACCCTGTAGCTGTTAGCCATCAACATAACTAGCAGTTTACCAAAACAATCATTATTTATATTACAATTTACTTTTTAATATGCAAATGAGTCAGTATGGTAATAAAATATATTATATTATAATTATTTATTGAGGTTGATTGAGAGGGTACACGTTTATTTATGTAGAAGTTTTTCATTAATACATTAACAAGCATTTAAATTAATACCTGAACTAAACATCCTTCAGGAGTGAGTGCGTGAAACTGAGAGAAAAACCCGCTTTAGAAATCTGCAAGATTGTGTAGTTTTCACTTGAATCATTTTGTGTTGTTGTTGTGGTTATAGTGTGATCATTACCAGCCTGGTGCTGACGGCCGTGTGCTGCTATTTATTGTGAGTAAAATAACACACACTTTCTCTCTCTCTCACACACACACACACACACAATATGAGACTGAGGAATTAAAAGCAGTTTGTGGTGAGTTGTGTGTTAGTGTGAGCTGATTTTGTCTGTCTACAGTAACCGAAATCTGCTTTAAGGAGATCGAGCTCCATCTAATCATTTTTGTCTCAGAGTAACAGTTATATGTTCTTTCTTCAGATTTGTTACAATTTATAAATTTATCAACAAAATTAATAAATTTGTTGACATAAATCCAAAAATGTTTTTGTCATAGCTTCTTGCTAACTGGGAAAAGTCTCTAAACCACTGTGGTTGAACCTCGGCTTTCATTTTATAGACTTTTTTTTGTTCAGTCTATAGAACTGTAACAGTATTTACTGTGTGTGTGTGTTTGTGTGTGTGTGTGTGTCAGCTGGTTGATTGCGTTCCTGGCGCAGGTAAACCCTCTGTTTGGACCCCAACTGAAGAATGAGACCATCTGGTACCTGCGCTACTACTGGGAATAAACTGAGGTTCATCACACACACATACACACACACACTGGTTTGGGGCAGGGCCTCATTGCATACATTACAGTATGCTTTAAAAATTCCAGTCTAATTTGTTTTCATTCTGTCGTAAAATCTTCTAGAGTTCAGATTTGAGTCGAGGGTCTCTGCTCTCGTCACTGCTATGCGGTACTTTGTGACTTCCTCTTTCTTTCTCACGTTCTCTCTTTTTCTTTTTCTCTAGGATTTTATGGCCTGTAAGATGACATCATTCCATTGTTCACTTGCTGTACAGCATTTTCCTCCCGTGATGTGACTGAATCATGCTCATTTCTCAGTGTTGCATCAGCGGTGTTTAATCAGAGCATTTTATTTATATTTGCTGTTTTGTTTGTAAAGGAGCGGTGGTGTAAATGAGTGTGTGTGAGCACATGTGCAGTAACAGTGTTTTGATGTGATTGAAGGTGTCTGAAGGTGATTTATGTGTGCAATATTAGCTGAAAAATCAACTCTCCTTGAACATTTATGTTCTCTCTCTGTGACCAACCTGTAGCATGTTTACAGAGATTCTATTTATGTTGAGATTATTTATGACATTATTTATTTTAGACGTGTGTAAGGCACAGAATTGTGCCTATTTCAGGTTTCTTCCCCTGTATATTAATACTGACACTTGTTCCTTTAAACACTTGTAAACTCATTCATTATCGGCAGAATCTATGGATGTCAAATTATCGTCTGTGTAATTCTGGTTATTTATTCTTTTATTTTTACTCTTCAGTGTGGTTGCTTTGTTTCCATGGAGATCCACTGACCACAATTTCTCTCCCCTACACCCCTTACTAATGTGTTTTTTTGTAGCAGCAGCTCTCAGAACACTGATATTAGTAACAGTCTAGAGGTCATTATTAACACTGCTGTTCGTCTATTTACAGACTTTTTCATGGTTAAGGATTAAACTGACAGTTTTAGATCTGTATGGAAATGATTTGGATTTATAATCATTATGGTGTAAACCTGCTGATGTTTCTTCAAAACACAATAAAACCAGGATGGATCTCATTTTCTGTCTCTTTTATGTTATTGACCAAACATCAAACTGAGTCAAAATGCAATAATGTCATACTGAGTAGTCTTTTTATAATTCAGTGACATTAGCTGAAAAAAGTCAACACAAACTTTATTGACATTCAGCCAGACAACAGCGTGTGCATAGCAGAACAAAGCTCCCATGTGCAGTTCTATACATATAACAAGCAGCAGGTAACAAATATACAGCACACTAGACAGTACAGTAATGAACTATACGTATAAACCAGTATTCACAGCAGTTCATAGTGAAAGTCAGGTTGGTTGGGTTGTTGCACAATGATATATTTAACAGTAACATGCAATAGCCAACAACAAGAAGTAAACATAATCGACAGCACAATAGAATAGTCAACTGTCTGCATATTAGACATGGACATGAGAAATATTGCACAGTAGTTCACTAAGGTCTCAATAAATGTCACTTCACATTGCTTGGTTTAGTGGCAGTGAATGGAAAATGACTATCTGTGAGAAATAATAAAGTGCTCAAGTGATGAAAGTGAATATTTGCATTATGACTAGTCTGGTTATTGCACAAGACAAGACTGAGAAAGTGTGAGCCTGATGGCATGTAGGGAAAAAGCTCATGCATCTAGAACAGTGTGCAGAGCATCTTCGTTGTTTTAAACATTATTAGCTATTACTGAAGTAGAATATATGTAAATCTAGTGATGCGCTGAGCTGTGAGTTCACAACTGTTATGTTGTAATTATTGAAAAACTCTCATGCAGCTTATTTCCTAAAAGAATTAAGTGTATGGCAAAAATATTTTTAGTATTCTTTGTACCAATCTCATCTAAATTAATTTTATTTTCCTTTCATTATCCCTCTGTATTCCTCAGCACCTTTTTATTGAGTATAAACATATATTCTGCTCATTATGATCTATGTACAATAATATTGCCTATTTATTAGATGGTGCAGTGGTGGCTCAAGTGGATAAGTGGCTCTGGGTTGTTGATCGGTTTTCAAGACCCAGCACTGCCAAGCTGCCACTGTTGGGCCCTCAAGCAAGGTTCTTAACCTTCCCTTCTCCTGGAGCGCTGTATCATAGCTGTTCCTGCAGTCCGACCCCAACCTGTTCATTTGGGATATGTGAAGAAAAGAATTCCAGTGTTCTAATGCTTATGTGGCATTAATTAAGGTTTCCATGCGCCCATTTCATTCATTCATTTATAGACCAGCAGAACATATTGTGCCTGTTTGTTTACATGTTATTTTCTAGGTTTTTTATTTTTGAAGTTTGGATTAAATCCACTCGAGTGGCCAGTAAAAAGAAATCTATTAAATAAAAAAATGACTAGCCGGTATAACACAACCCCTGCTCTAAAGATTACTTTTATTCCTAGTTTCCCTGAAGTACACAGAACATGGCATAAATCCTTATTTGTTGAGTATATTTTTAGCAGTGTTTCAACTCTTATAACATCCTCACCGGGTTTCATCTGATTGTGTGAAATGTGTAATAAAATGTGATCTGAGATTTATAACAGATTCTTGGAGAACCGGCGTTAGAGACGACAGCCGTCTGGTGCTCCACTGCTGTTACGCAACACACTGTGAGTCATCCCATCAGTGCATCTCTCGGTGCATGGGCAAAAATCCCAACAATACGGCACAATTTCCTTAAATGAACATCCTACTGCTGAGAGAGGCTGAATGAAAGAGGAGGCATTGTGTTGAACAGAGTTTGTGCGTCAGTCTGTTGCAGGAGGATTACTCTGGGTTAAACACCAGAGATTACCCTTGAACACAATAAGGCAAAAGCACACACAACTTTCTAAATTCAGTTTTTTACTGAATTTAGTATTTAGTACAGTATACACTCAGATATCCAAAAACTTACAGCAGTAATCAAATAACAATTAACGGGTCAGCAGCACAGCATGTAAATTCAGACGGTCTGTAGAGTTTATACAGCATGGTGCAAAAAAAAAAAAACATCCAGTGAGTAAATAATAATATTAACAACAATACTACAACTATTAAAAATAATAACTACAATAATAATTATTATTGTTATTATACTAATAATTATATTACGTATACTATATATTATAATACTACTACTAATAGTAATAACAACAATGATAATAATAATAGCAATAATAATAATCATAATAATTTTATATTCTAATTATATTATATATATATTATATATTATAATACTACGACTATTAATAATAATAACAACAACAACAACAATAATAATAATAATAATAATAATAATAATCATTATTATTATTATTATTGTTATTATTGTTGTTGTTGTTGTTGTTATTATTAGTAGTAGTAATACTAGTAGTAGTAGTAGTAGTAGTATTAGTGGTATTTGATGATTAATTAAAATGAAGCCCATTAATTTGTCCCATACTCTTTCGGTGTTTTTTTAAGCACGCTTCCAAACTGCTTTCACTAGCCAGCCCACTTAATTTACGTCACGAGCACCTCAACCAATCAGAGTTGGAGATTTCTCTACCGCACTCTGCTGGCCAGCGTACAGTTAGCGAGCGCGTGCGCCAGCACTGAGGCAGCAGTCAGCTTCATTCACTCAGTGAACCTGAGGCGTTTATATCACTGTACAACGGGCCAACAAAGACGCACATTTCCTCAGAACCGGACCGAAACGGATCGTATTATCACTCCTCAGCTTTGTGGTAAATATGTCAACGTGGTCTAATTTCCTATTTCTTTAATGTAAACAACAAAAAAAAAGTTGCATAACATAACGTGCACTGCGCATGCGCGGAATCCTAATTGTAAAAATGTGAGCTAAATTCATGCTTTTATTTAGATTTTATTATGATGTAGACATGACAGTTGGGTGCCCTGATGGGTCGAAGTGTTTTTTGTGGTGTTTTTGGTGTGTTTTTGTGAGTTTGTGACCGAGTTTACGGTGTGTTTTTCTTACATACAGCCGGTCATTTACATAACTGTGTCAGTGCATCACAGGTCAACATAAGAGAGAGAGAGAGAGAGAGAAAGAGTTATTTACTGTTTATTCTTAGCTTCTGTATCAGTCGTATTATTTCAACCTGCTATTTTTACAAGGTAAACTGATTAACAATAAACGTTCTTAAAATGAGAAGTGAAACAGGAATGTTGGGTTGTTATGAAACACACCTTCATCTGCTGCACTTCCTCATTTCTGCCACTAGGGAGGTGTTTACATAAAGTCATATCACAATGTGATCCTGATTTACTTCACATTTTATTAGAATTTACAGCTGAGAACATGATGGATCAATTAATTGATTAGTTATGTGATTATTCGTGTGTGGAACTACTTACGATAGGAAATTAAACAAACAAACAAAAAGACAAAATACAGATATACATGTTTCTATAAGTATCTTTTATAATAATTTGTAGACTTAACTAGATAATCAATACATCATTTTAACATTTTAAAATATTTCTGTATGTGTTCATGTTAAATTAAATGTATTGTTGGTCCATTTTCCTCCCTGACCTACTTATTTATATTTATTTTGCTTATGAGTTGCCATATAACACAAGTCAAAAATACTCATGTGTTAGTGTTTTGGTTCTGTCACAATACATAAGTAATATTAATTATATATTTAAGCTGTAATAGGTAGCATTTTGTGATTTTTATATAAGCACATTGCTTTACCTGCTGTGTATCAGGGTTATGTGTGTTGTATAATTATCTCGTAACAATTTTATGTAATTAGAAAAAAACTGTCTTGTTTTACATAAGAGCTTATATATAAGAATTTATGTAAGTGTTTGACCAGCAGGGAGCGATGTGCAGGATGTTGACTGGCAGCTCAGGTGTATCATCAGAGGCTCTGTCATACAAGTTAGAGAAGAAAGGGGCGGAGCCTCGACAGCTGATTGACAGACTGCTTTTTTGGGATTTAAAGACTACTTAGAGTTCAAATCTGTAAATGTACATCATATCATCCGAGATAAAGGAGAAGCGGCTTGAGCTCTTTTCCAGCAATATCGTGCACTCTACTGTCTTCGTTCCAGTTGGACGTCATATTTCCCTAATGTTAAACTTTTCTCAACTTTGGCATATTTTGGCCACGCCCACATCTATTCACCAACAGACTCGCTGTTGTTTACATCTCTGGAATTCATCAGCTGATTAAAGCTTTCATTAAAAATGAACGTCTCCGGTCACTTCAACACTGCAATCTGTTGTGTGTGTGAATGGAGTATAGCCTTGGTAATAATCTCAGACTGAACATGAGTGACTGTGTTTGGTTCAGAAATACCTGCACAGGAGTGAAGTGTTGGAAATGACAGTGTCCTCTAGGTTTGTGTTGATTATCAATTTATGATACATTGCGATATTTAGGCCGTACATTCTCTCTCTCTCTCTCTCTCTCTCTCTCTCTCTCTCTCTCTCTCTCTCTCTCTCTCTCTCTCTTCCAGGTCATTTCTCACTTTATCAACTGTGTTTCTACGTTGATGCCATGTGTCAGGCCAGATAAGGTGTCAGATGTCAGGTGAGTCTGAGCTGAAGTCTTACCTGTTGGGGGGCGGGTCTGAAGAGGAGGAGGAGAGCGGGTCTCCCTGCGGCACCATGTCTCACCTGCACAGTATGGGCAGAGCCTCTGATGGAAGTGACAGTGGAAATGACCCTCCCGGTTCCCTGCGTTCCCATCCACCACTTCATGAGGATATGGAAATGGGCGGGAACGGCTCGAGCGGGAGCGGCACGGAATCCCATGGCAACGAATCACATGGCAACGAGTCCCACGGCAACGAGTCCGTAGGAAGTTCTAGTGGTAACAGCAAAGACTCTGCTCTGTTAGAATCATCAGGCAGCAACAAGAGGTAAGAGAATAATAATAATAATCAACAAAAAAGTTTCAGAAATCTAAAAGTAACATTAATCAGGCAATTTCCTTAATAAATCTGAGCCTTGTAACCTTTGGGGACTTTATCATTTTAATGGCAGCTTGCACCATCTTTTTATGCTGTATTTTATGTTCATTTCAATTTTTTTGCTTTTTGTTTTATTTGAATTTAGTTTTTCTTTATGTATATTCCATAATGTATACTTCAGTTTTTTATTTTAATTAATTATTTTATTTTATTTCATCTTATTTCACTCAACTATTCTGTATTATTTATTTTACATAGGAATTGAACAATGCTCAATTACTCAATTATTTTCCATTATTTCAGTAAAAAAAATAATAACAAAAAAAACGTAATCCTCTTAGATCTAATGTAGAGAGTGTTAGAGAAGAGTAGACTGTTCATTCTACAACATGGAGAGGAATCCTGTTGTGTGTGTGAGAGAGCGAGAGAGATAGTAGTAAGACACATGAAGACCAGTGTTCTGTGTATCTTGAGTGTTTTTTTTTTGTTTTTTGTTTTTTTTTGCATTAATTACAATTCCATTCCTTTACCTCTCTCTCTCTCTCTCTCTGTCAGTTCGAACTCTCAGAGTCCGTCTCCACCAAGTAGCTCAAACGCCTACAGCCTGGTGAGCTCAGAGCAGGACCATCCATCCACCAGTGGCTGCAGGTATATTTACACACACATTCACACACTCGCAAACCTCTGAACAGCCACTACACAGTACAGAAACATTAGGCAGATGGAGACACTTGGAGAAACAAAATCAAATGCGTGTGTTTGTGTGTTTATCCGAGCAGCAGCGAGCAGTCAGCAAAGGCCAAGACTCAGAAGGAGCTTTTTAAAACCCTGAAGAAGTTGAAGCTCCACCTGCCTACTGAGAAACGAAGCAAAGGTCGAGCAAGCACGTTACACACACTCCGTTACGCACTGCACTGCGTCAAACAGGTCAAAGGTGTGTGGAAATATTTTAGCGTCCTGTGTGAGTGTGTGTCTTTGAGGTTGTGGTTGCGTATAAGAATTCAGTTTTTGTGAGGGTAGAAATGTCTGTATGTGGTGCTAACTCTTCTCTCCATCTCTGCAGCTAATGAGGAATATTATCAGATGCTGATGATAAACGACAGCCAGCCACCCGGTCTGGACGTTTCCTCGTACACTATTGACGAGCTTAACAGCATCACATCTGAATACACACTCAAGAACACAGTAAGCACACACATACACACACAAGAGTGGACACACACTCTAAGCTCTATGTATAGGTTATTGTTATTTTAGGGTCTGTGCTCTGATTCACAGCTGGAATATTAATTTGAGCAAAATATAACCTTAGTTATACACAGCTACGGTTTATTCAATCTCTGTGCGTGTGTGTGCATGTCCTTGCAGGATATCTTTGCTGTAGCCGTGTCCCTGATCACGGGGAAGATCGTATATATATCTGATCAGGCAGCAGCGATCCTGCATTGCAGCAAGGACGAGTTTAAGGACAGGAAGTTTGTGGAGTTTCTGACACCGCAGGACGTGAGTGTATTCTACAGCTTCACCACTCCGTACAGGCTGCCCTCATGGAGCATGTGCACCGGGGCGGGTGAGTACACACACACACATACACACTAGCCTCTCTGTCACTCATTCCCATGCCCCTTCTGAGTGTCTACCTCTCTGTCCTCTCATTATAAAATCTCACTCTCTGTGTCTTTTTCTTTCAGAGTCCTCAGCTACAGATTTTGTTCAGGAGAAATCTTTCTTCTGCAGAATCAGGTGAGAAATTCTGTCTTTACTCTCCCTATTGTAACCTGAATGAAAATCTGCTTAACTTAATGAGTGTAATTATATCAGATATTTGTTTGGTTTAGTGATTAGTTGTTGTTTAGCTAAAGCTTTCAAAATGTTACCTTAAGTGATCCTACAAACCGATGACTGGTGGTAATCACACAATGTAGTGACTCAAGTAGTAATTGTGTGTGTGTGTGTGTGTGTGTGTGTGTAGTGGTGGGAAGGAGAAGGAGGGGGATCTTCAGTATTACCCTTTCAGAATGACACCGTATCTGATGAAGGTTCAGGACCCTGAATTGTCAGAGGAACATTTCTGCTGCCTCATACTGGCTGAGAGAGTACACTCAGGATACGAGGGTACGCACACACACACACACACACACACACACACACACACACACAGTTGAAGCATTAGATTTTGAATTATTTATATTTCACTGGAGTTGATTTTGATATTTGTGTGTGTGTGTGTAGCACCTAGAATCCCACCAGATAAAAGGATCTTCACTACAACTCACACCTCCAACTGTGTGTTCCAGGATGTTGATGAGAGGTGTGTGATGCTTTTTATAACAGATACATTAAATATGTATATATGAGATACATTGTGGCTGTATGTCTGTGTGTAATGTCCTCTGTGTGCGTGTGTGTTTTATAGGGCAGTGCCTCTGTTGGGGTATCTTCCACAGGACCTGATTGGGACCCCAATTCTTCTTCACCTTCATCCTGAAGACAGACCACTGATGCTGGCTGTGCATCGCAAGAGTGAGAACAAAATTGTGCCTTAATGCTTCAGCACTTACACACACACAAACACACACAGTACAAAATATACAAAGCACAGGGACACAATCTTGACTGGGTATACCTGTGTGTTGTGTGTGTAGTTCTGCAGTACACGGGTCAGCCATTTGATCACTCCTCCATCCGCTTCTGCACACGGAATGGCGAGTATGTTACCATAGATACCAGCTGGTCTAGTTTTGTGAACCCCTGGAGTCGCAAAGTGTCGTTTGTCATCGGACGCCACAAAGTGCGCATGTGAGTCTGACACAAACACACTTACACTTACACAAACCTTGTGTGTAAGAATTAAATGTCAGTGTACCAGTACTGTTAGTGTTCTGACTGAAAGTACACAACTACACACACTCTAATCTCCTCAGGATATTATCAGGTTTGCTGTAAAAGATGGTCCCTTGTTTAATCACTTTGTGTGTGTGTGTTACAGGGGCCCTGTGAATGAGGATGTGTTTTCAGCTCCTGCTTACACAGAGGGGAAAATGATGGACTCTGACATTCAAGAAATCTCGGAGCAGATCCATAAAATCCTGCAGCAGGTACACACACACACACATACAGACCCACTGATACCATCCTTATAACAGTTTCTGATATGGTGTGTGTGTGTGTGTCTTTGTAGCCTGTTCATTGTATGGGCTCCAGTGGTTATGGTAGTCATGGTAGCAACGGTTCTCATGACCAGCTGACCACATCCAGTGAAAGCAACAGCAATGGCAATGTTGTAGCATGCAACAGCAACTCCGGCCATGAGGAGAGGAACAAGAGCAAACCGGTGAGATCTGTGATGAACGTATATGTACACACACACACACAGATATCAGTGATCTGAGACGTCTCAGGAAAGTGCTACAGTCTATGATTAGGAAGAAGACTGAAGTCCCTTAAAGTCATAAATTTGTGAATTATTTCCTTAGCCAGTATGTGCACCACATGCTGAGTGTGTGTGTTTGTTTTTATGTTCAGAGGTCATTCCAGGAGATCTGTAAAGGTGTTCAGATGCTAAAGACACAGGATCAGCAGGCCTCCACTTCTAAAGCTGACCAGAAGAAAGTCACAGAAAGTGAGTGTATATGTGTTTGTGGAAATCTGTGAATTGTAGTAAATGTAAATGGAATCTGTGTAAAACTTCACAATGTGTGTATTTGTAATTGTGTGTGTGTAATTGTGTGTGTAATTGTGTGTCTCTAGCAAGCTTAAAGTATCCAGGAGCGAAGCAGAAAGACTCTGCCCCAGTGGTACGAGGTGGTACTGCAGCAGTAGAGGAGCTCAGGGACCAAACTTTATACTCCTACCAGCAAATCAGCTGTCTGGATAGTGTGATCAGGTGTGTGTGGTATTCTTACTGGATTTGCTTCATATTCTCTTAGTTTTTGCTCAGTAATTCACACAAAACAGCACAAATCTTGTCTGGTCATAACCATGCAATGTAATGTGTGTGCATGTTGGTGATGCAGATATTTGGAGAGCTGCAGCACATCCATCACACCGAAGAGAAAGTACCAGTTCTCCTCTAACACGACCTCCTCCAACTCAGACGAGGAGAAGAAAGGATGTGACATGGCGATGCCCAGTCCGCAAGGTAACCCAGTAGTCACATTTAAATATTCAATCACAACTGACGCAAAATGTTGTCTCACTTCTTTTTTTGTTAAAATTGTGAAGCAACCTTAAGAAAGGGTATATAAAAAATTCTATATAAAATTTATAGAATAATATAATTTATATCTATCCATCTATCTATCTATGTATCTGTCTATCTATCTTTCTATTGTATTTTATAAATATTTCTGGTATTTTTTCCAAAGATCCTTTGAAGAGCAATAAGGAGTCAGATGTAGTGGGAGGGGCTTTAGCTCCTTTGGCCTTGCCCACAAAAGCAGAGAGTGTTGTATCCATCACGTCTCAGTGTTCTTACAGTAGCACTATTGTACATGTGGGGGACAAGAAACCACAGCCGGAGTCAGGTATATATACACACACACACACATTGCTAATAAAGCTATTAAGTCAGACACATTTATGTAATTTAATGGTGATATTATAACATGAAATATTTTTGATTGCAGAGATCATTGAGGATGTTGTTGAGAGCCCCACCCCTCCTGTGCAAGTAAATGTTATGACTCCACCCACAGCCGAACAGGGAGCCTATAGGAAACTGGGCCTGACCAAACAGGTGCTGGCGGCTCATACGCAAAAGGAGGAACAGGCGTTCCTGAGTCGCTGCAGAGACCTCAGTCATACATCGCTGCAGAAACCCTGTTCAGACTTCCTGGAGAGAGACGGGGAACACACTATTAATGGTGAAGTCACATTACCATGCGACACATACCACGATGGATAGAGTGCTAGAATATATAGACATGGGAATCAAAAAGGAATTATATTTGTCACATAAAGGATTTCTATAATAATGGATTCATATTGCATAGTGTGTGTGTATATATATATATATATATATATATATATATATATATATATATATATATATATATATATATATATTATACACACACACACACACACACACACACACACACACACACACACACACACACATTATATATATATATATATATAGTGATTGAGTCGTGTAGCATGGAATAGAAGAGAATCAGATGTGAGTCACGTTACAAAGGAGTCGAATAGCAAGGGAAATCATTATAACTAGTTACAGAACAAAGAAGCATATAGAAAAGAGTCTCACAAACCTTACAGGATTCTGTTTGTCCTACAGCCAAATTATAACATCCTTTAATATTTTATTTGTCTGTCTTTTATCTGTCTCAGGTCCATCTGTAACTCATCCGGCCAAACCCGGCACATGTGGAGCAGAACCGACCACAAAAAAGAGCAGTCGAACAAGAAAGTCAAAGAAACCTAGGATAAAAAAACCTGACTCATCAGACAGCGCTGTCTCTCAGCGCAGACTTCGTCCTCCTCTTCAGGGTCTGAACCAGACGTCATGGTCACCATCAGAGGCGTCGCAGTCTGCTTTCTCAGTGCCGTACCCTACCATAGTTCCTGGTTACAGTTTTTACCCTACTACACTGCCCCCTGCTGGTGACCGTGGTTCAGATGCCCCAAATACAGAGGCTCCGCCCAGTGCTCCCCAGTTCCCAGCCCCAATGGTCACACCACTGGTGGCATTTGTTTTACCCAATTATATGTTCCCTCAGCTTAGCATGGCACGCCCACCTTTCTACCCGGAGCAGCAGCCGGTTGTCAATGTTCAGCACATGCATCCGAACTACAACAACCAAAATCATTTACAACCTCAACAAACACAACCAAACTACACAACCCAGCAGCCTCAACAATCTTACACTGTCCAGCAACCGTTTACACCACAACCTGTTTACGTGACTCAGAATCCCTTTCAACCCCAAGCTCCATTCACCCCCCCACAGCCTTTCCAGATGCAGTTTGTTCCACAGACACCACTCCCATACCAGATGACCTCTGACTCCAGGCTTTCTGTTCCTGAATCAGCCGAGGTTCCTTCCTCGTCTCCTCTGTCTCGTTCTCCGCCGCTGTTTGCCTCTCACTGCAGCTCTCCATTACAGCTTGATCTCCTGCAGCTGGAGGACAAAGCAGACTCGCACAGCACTGCTCCACCCTCAGGATCCCGGGGGAACTGCAGCTCAGCGCAGGAGAAAAGCAACACTGCCACTGACATGCCACAGGTCAGAGAGGGGTTAAATTAGCTAACAAGCAAATTTTGTGGGTGCGTGTTTATGGAAAACATTTTGCATGTTGTGTGAGAGACAATTATCGTGTTATTCTCCATTGTTGTAGCCATGTTGTGTTGAAGACGGAGTACCGAGTGATGCCCTCTCATCGTCCAGTGAGCTGATGGATCTACTGATGCAGGAGGACTCGGGTTCAGCCACATCCACATCCACAGGCTCCGCCTCCAACGGCTGTAACACCTCCAACAGTGGCACAGGTGAGTGTGCCATAACTCTCACCAAACAAGTTACATTGTTCTGTTTTAGAAACAATGCATTACCCACAATCCTTCTGTTTTCACCTCTACAGGGAGCAGTAAATATTTTGGAAGTGTGGATTCTTCTGAGCATGAGCACAAGGTAAAAAGGAAAGAAGATGGACAAAACTTAAAATATGTCCTTCAGGATCCTCTCTGGCTGCTCATGGCCAACACGGATGAGAAAATCATGATGACGTATCAGGTACCATCACGGTGAGTGACATCCGTCTCAGCCAGTGGCATTATATCTTCAAGTAACGCGAAGCTTGCACATCCGTTAGTTGATGTTCTTCGTGTAAATGTGTGTACATGTCTGTTCATGTGTCTATGTATGTCTACGTGTGTATAGGGACATGGACAAGGTTTTACGGGAGGATCGAGAGCGTTTGCGGCAGCTGCAGAAGAATCAGCCCCGTCTCACCTCGGATCAGAGACGAGAGCTCATAGAGCAGCACCCATGGATGAGACGAGGAGGTTTACCTAAAGCCATCAATGTCAAGGTGTGTGTGTGTCTAAGTGTACTATATAATTGTATGAATACAGATAATACAGTTAGTAATATTGTATAATAATACTGCCAAGAGAAAGGTGTGTCCTAGTAGATTAGGTGTGGTCTCTACCTGTCTGTCTCAGTAGAGGAAGTGTGATATCCACATCCTATTTATAATTTAATTAATTAAGATGGATATCTTGTGTGTGTGTGTGTGTGTGTGTAGGATTGTTTATACTGCGAAAACGACGCCAGTACTCTGTTAGAAGAGGAAATGCCTGAAATGGACCTTGGCATTCTGGGAGGAGACGTTGTGCCAGAAGAAAGCATGTCACACATACAGGAAGTGGAAGAACATCCTTCCAGTGTTTCCTAGCAACTCCCAAAAACGTAAAACGAGTTTGCTTTTAGAGAATAGGATCTTCTGTGTCACACTACACACAACACACAAACATTACACTGCCCAGACTTCTTTTTATGCCAAATAACCTCAGTATACCTTTAAGAGTGTGTGTGTGTGTGTGTGTGTGTGTGTGTGTGTGTGTGTGTGTGTGTGTGTGTGTGTGTGTGTGTGTTTTGAGCTTTCAGATCAGTTCATTAACATTAATACACTGTGATATGAGGAATGATCATATTTGTTAGAACTGGTGTGACATAAAAATAGAATTAAAATGTGCAATGTAAAATGTAAAATTTAAGTTTATTGAATGTGGCAAAAGTTTGAATAAAAGTAGTGCAGACTGTAGAAACTATAAGCTGTGTTTTATTATTCATACCACAAAATGTCCACATTTACACACAGGACCAAAAGATACTTGCTGTTTTTAAAACAAATCTATGATGAATAAATGCTGTTTTTTGCGAGGTTTAGTTTTTTATTTTATGTTTCTGTTTTAGATTTTAGTCATGTTTATTTTTACGTATACATCTGGTACTTTTGATATATATCTGTGTTTATTGTTACTTTTAATTGGAGTCTTAGATGTTTATTTATCTAAACTCTGTGCTGCTATTCGCTACTCTGCTGTGTCTAAAGCAACACTGTGTTAATGAAGCTGACGATCACATCTGTTACTTCCTGTGTGTGAGAGTTTTGTGGTGTAAAAGATGAATAAAAAATGCAGCATGAGCTCTGCACTGCTTTATTCAAGTCACAGGACTTTATTGTTTATAGTTTATTTGACAAGAACAACGATCAGAACCTCTTTACACTGTGAAGGTTTTTCTTTGTTTCTTACTTGAGTCAAAAATAAGATTTTTTTTTAAGAGTAATAAATGTAGCTGTAGTTTTAGTTGAAATTAAAACGGTGCGTAGACACAAAACCTGTGAAGTTCAGAAGGCATGTCCTTGCAGGACCTGTGTGTATATGTGTGTGTATTTGTGTAGCCTACATACTCTGTACACACTGAGCGATAAAAACACTCCAGTACTGACTCTAAACATAGAGACAATCAGAATCGGTCAATCAGCTTCCAGCTCTAAAGGAAGCATTGACTGTGTTCAGCTCTGTTTCAGTGCTGCTTCTAAACTTGAATACTTCCTCTAACACCTCAAGACCTAAAGCTTCCTACCCTGAGTCTCATTACTTTTTGATAACGGCTTATATTTCTCTTATACCACAGCAACTTATCAACAATTATTTATTTATTAAGATCTCGTCACACTTTTCATCTACATCAACACTTCTGTTACAACATTTTAAACACTCATTCTATCAGCAGTCTCTCTATGAGTTAATAAGACAAACTAATAAGAAAAAATGGATGTTTGGTTGTGGCATAAATGGACCAACTCTCTCTCTCTCTCTCTCTCTCTCTCTCTCTTTATGATTATTTTATTTCTCTGTACTTGGTAGTGAAACAAAGATGCCTGATGTTACACACTTTATTTTCACTCCTGATTTCTGGTGTTATATGTTTTATACAATGGATATTAAACCTGCAAAGTAAACCTGAAAATTCATCTCTGTCTCTGTGTGTCAGGGTTTATTTATTATTATAATCTTACAGTAATGCCAATCACACCACAGACAGCAACTTCAGTTCAGAGAAAATTTGTTCATATTTTGTCTATGCTATTTAAAAAGAAAAAGCACCATTCATTTTTTCATAATGACATAGCGACTTTATGTCTCAGAATTCTGACTTTTTTTCTTGCATTTCTTGTATTTTTCCTCAGAAATGCACCATATAATTCACCATTCTGACGTAATTCCTTGCAGTTACTCATATTGATCTCGCTGTATGGTTATGGATAACATTATAGAGTAAAATTTTCATTGTGTTTTCACAAATAGAGAGATCCTGATTTTATTGGAGAAGTCACACAGCATAAAGCTAAGCCTTCGGACTCTTGAAAGAACGTTACAGAGAAATTGGTTGCGGCGTAGACGCAACAAACCAGAGGAAGCAGAAGTGCTATGTTTTATAAACCAACAGCTTCAGGCATAAGGACGTCAACATGGCTATCGGTGGATGCACAAGAAATGTTGGATATCTGGGATTATTACAGACAGAGAATCTCTCTGCAAATTAATGAGACTTTTAGATCTTTTTGTCCATCTAAAAGTCTCATTAATTGTCATATGTTACTTCGGCATTATCATCAGGAAATATGTCTGGACATTTTGAATATGCATCCACTAACACCAGGAACATTTTGTCAAGGAATGTTCTTGCATAGTCAATTTGGTCTAGCTGCCAGGGACTGGTGGGAAATTCCCACACATGCAAAAGTGCTATTTGTGGCTATCATTGAATCTGTTGGCACCCAAAATGTGTTTGGCTATCTTCAATCTTGTGGTCTAGTCCAGGCCATCAAACGTAGCTTCTGGCCAAACTGTTCATTTTAACGACACCTAAATGTCCTTCATGGTGGGCAGAAAGTACCCTGGCACTTAGCTTGGGTGGCACAGTCACTCGGGTACCCCACATGACACATCCTAGTGTTACCAAAAGCTGGTCACAAAGGTTTGAGTAATCAGGAAGCTGTAGATCACCTTTAACTGGCCAGCCCTTCATGGTCAGATCAAATACCTTGGCCAATACAGGATCTAAATTTGTCTCCTTTTGAATTTGAGCACTCGTGACAGGCAGAGACCCATTGGAGCAACCTTTTCTACTGTGTAGATCTTAAGCATTTCGGAATTGCACCTCAGTTTCACTTTGTCAAAATGGTCTTTGTAATCTTTGAATAAGATTATTGACACTGCTGATCCTGTGTCAAGTTCCATTTTCCATTTTTCTCCTTCAATGATAGGAGAAACCCAAATAATTTTGAGATATGACTCTTTAAGAGAATGCAGCTCTAAGTATGAGACGCCTGCCATATCAAAGTTGTCTGAGTCTGGCTCATTCAGTTCATTTTTCTTTGCATTTCTTTTTTCAAATTACCTTCTCTTTTTCTCAGTCACATTGTTTGCACTCCTTGTCTCTAAACCAGCATTCAGCAGGAACATGAGACTTTTTACCACAAATTTGAAATGACAAATTTTGAAATTTGTCACTTCGCATTGTTGCAAATTTTGTTTACATGCCATTCAGCTGACGCTCTTCTTTGTCATTCCAGCATGAATAATCAATGGCTTTGGGCTTTTACTGGTGCAGCTAAACTGCACAAGAGGTTGTATGTTTTGCCCCTTTAAATTCAAGAGAATGGCCACTTTTCTCTCATTCCTGATGTCACTGGCTAAACAATACTGTTCAACTCTCTCCACATACGTTGCCCAGTGCTATCAAAAGCATCCATTTGTCCGACACATCCAGCCATTTTCATTTCATCCTTAGTTTCAGCTAATTGACAAATTTCTCTTTTAAACAACTGTGATGCAGTAAACTCACAGGTTGGTAGGCCTACGTGTGCCCTCCTTCATCTGTAGCAGCTCTTTTTATGTAGGCAAGACACAGATGGCTCCTGTCTCTGTAGTTTGCTTCATGACAGGTCCTTTCAAATCTCGTCACCAAATCTGTTATGTTTTGCACTTACACAACAGTAAGAAAGACATTAAGGTCGCAGATCGTCTTGAGCACGTCTTTTATTGCCAATTGCAATTATCACATTCTCTAACACTAGGGAGTGCAAATGCAAAATACCTTTTGATTATTGGCTCAAACACAACATAAAGTCGCAATTCTGAGAACTAAAGTCGCAATTATTTTTATTATTTGTTAAATCAAGCTTCCATAGTTTTTCCTTGTAGTTTTCCACTGATAAATCTCATAAAGATAGATACATGGTGATAAGAGAAATAGGACTAAATGCAATTATATGGAAGGCACAATATGTGACTCATAAAAAGCTGCCCTGGCCTTAATGTCTGTTTTATTATCTTTTATGTCCTTTTAATGACATTATTTTACATCATGCAAATTTCAAACATTGTGCTGCTTAGTGGACATGAACATCATGAAAATAAAAATAGGTATGTTGCACTTTTATTATCACACATTATTCAGATTCAGAGCCAAACACTGTCACATGCTCATAAAAAAAGACTCAAAACCAAGAATTAGCACAAAACTGCGTTCTCAATCACACAAATACCAATTTCATATAAATATAAGTATACATGTGATTTATGAGTTGTACATTATACACACTAATACACAAATAATATGTATAATTTAGTTATATAAAGATCTCCTTTGTACAAATTCAATATTCTAGTAAATATTCAGTTCAGAATGTTAAAAAAAATGTTTACACACTGGCTGTAAATATAGATATTTGGGAGCTGTATGTTAGAAACTACATGCTGCTAAATCAGACAAGCAGATCAGATTTTGTGACTCTGATGCAATCTTTTCTGTTTGTTTTTCCCCACTGATGCAAATCCAAAGTATGATTTTTTATAACTTTGGAACACTTTGCATATGATTTCCTGCTCAACACTTTCCTCATTTTTGCTTATTTTAGCAATGATCTATCAAATGACTGAAGGACACAGTAATATGAAGTAGTGAATTGGGGTTTATTGGATTAACAGAAAATGTGCAATATGCATCAAAACAAAATTAGACAGGTGCATAAATTTGGTCACCCTTGTCATTTTGTTGATTTGAATACCTGTAACTACTTAACACTGATTAATATCAGAGTTGTCTGTCTGGCTCATTAGGGCCTGAGCACCGAATGGTGTGAAGCCCTATTGTTTTTGCTCGGGAGTATTATTATTATTATTTTATTTATTTATTTTTTTCCCACACATTGGCCAATTGGGGTCCCTTAACATGCTCGAAAACTCTTGAAATTTGGCACACACGTCAGAGTCGTATGACGCCAGGCTCGGGTAAAGGCTGGAATACGGGCGTGGCAGTAGGGCTCTGTAGCGCCCCCTGTAATGCAAAAACAAACATTGGTGCACAGATCGGGCAATTATGTACGCACATGTACGAGAGTTGGTATGTATATAGATCTCATCGACCCGAACAAATTTCACAATCAAACCTATTAGCTTCGCCCAACAGGAAGTCGGCCATTTTGGATGGTTTCAAAAGTGCCTGTGGTGAACTTTTAAATACTCCTTCTAGGACATTCATGCGATTGACATCAAACGTGGTGAACATGATGCCGAGACATTGCACTTGCTAAATTGCGAAGTGAGTTTTGATATCTCGAACGGTGTTGCCATGGCGAGGCGACAAAGTATGGCGAATTCAGAGAAACAGAAAGTGTCTAATATCTAATTCATGCAATTGAGACCAGACTTGGCCACCATGACGCAGAGATATTGCAGATGCGAAATTGCAAACGGATTTTTGATATCTCAAACACTGTTGCCATGGCATCGTGTCAAAGTTTACTTTTATTTCAGGCATATTTAAGGCTTTTGGCGTGCTTAGATTAACTTGAAATTTGACACATACATCACATTTGTCGGCTGTTAAGTGTGGACAAAAAGGTCAGACAAAGGTGTGTCTCTTAAGTGGCTCACTAGCGCCCCCGTTTGTCTAAAATGTGGGGTTTCATTTACCTACAATCCCCAAATGGGTCAGTAACAACATAAAATAGTCCACTGATATTTACCCACTTGATGCACTTGCCCACCGTGCATTGTTTTCTGGGAGGCACCGTATAGCGATAAAAAAACGTGCGAGGGCCCGTCATCGCTGCTTGCAGCTATATTTTATCTTTGCATTTCTTTTTACAAATGACCTTCTCTTTTTCTCAGTCCTATTGTCTGCACTCCTTGTCCCTAAACCAGAATTGTGATACACGTGATACACAAAAACAAAAACAAAATCACATGGCACAAGACAAACCTGCCAGAATGTCCCCCTAGTGTCCAGGAAAACACAACAGCATTTGACACAGTCAACCTCAAGTCTCTCTTGATCCACCCTCAGGAATCTTGGTGGATCAGCATGGGAATGGATTTATTCCTGGAAGGTCGCTCATATCAGGTGACATGGAGGAGAGCAACATCTTCACTCAGACTATCCACTGGTGTCCCACAGGGCTCAGAACTTGGTCCTTTCCTTTTCTCCCTCTATACTCACTCTCTTGGTAAAGTTACACTCTTACAACAGCTATGATGACACTCAACTTACTTTCTCCTTCTCTTCCTCAGATAGCATGGCTTCTGCTCAGATATCAGCATATCTGTTGGACATATTATTGTGGATGACGGCTCATCACTTGAAACTCAATCCCAGCAAAACTGAATTGCAGGTCATCTCAAATAAGAGGAATGTTTCTCAGACATTTTATTCTTAAACCATTCCATGAAAAGTTGTTGCAGATTCATGGAAAATATTTAGGATTCCAAAAAAAGTATCTGATTTGTAATATAAAATATTGTTAAGAATGCAAAATATGAATATATAAAGTAAGAAGAAAAAAGGAAAAAGAAATTAGTAATCAGAATCAACATAAAGGAAACTGTTTCATACAGCATTTTCTTGTTTTTTCTAGATTTGAACATACATTGGAATTGAGCTCTCTGTTGATAAACAGATCTTATGATGGAAAATTGTGTTTTTAAAGAAGAATGTTAGCTCTATATGTACAGGGCTTATTAGTAACTATTGAAGTAATTGCCTTTCATATAAAGTGTGTAATCCTGAACATTCTACTATACTTTTATTATTATTATACATTTAACCAAGAGACACTGGGATAGATTTGAAGCAAGTGAGAAGAAAGTAAGACACTGCAGTGTGCAGGACTCTATTTCATCATTCACATAATTCGTTTTATTTTGAATATTCTGTGTTTATGTAAAACCTTATTTCTAAAGGTTATGCAGGGGGAGAGCTGGTTGAGGATTTTGGAATGGGAAATGGGAAAAACAGAACAGAATAGTATTTTGTAATGTTTACAGGAAGCTATGATTCACCTTTCTTCGCATCTCTTAGTTTCAGTAATTAGCTTTAAATCTATTCTTGTTAGCTCCCTTGGTTGGTATGTATTGCAATCAAATTACACGATTACAAAAATGATAAATAGTCTCATTTAAACATAAAACTGTTATGTGTCCCAAAACTAGTGACTATTTAATTCTTTATTATTTTAAATGTCATTATTATTTATGAAATGATTGAGTTTATGATGTTCTGTTATTTACCCTGAATTAAACAATAATATTCAGCTGGAAATCTCAAATTTGTAGTTGACCAATGACACAAGGTCTGTTTAATATAATGTGTATATAACATATAGAGAATGACAGAGTTATAAAAAGGAACAACTGGAGATTTTGTCACTCTGATGCAGTCTTTTCTGTTTGTTTTTCCCCACTGATGCAAATCCAAAGTATAATATTTTGATTCCGGTGAATCATTTGCATATGATTTACTGCTCAACACTTTCCTCATTTTTGTTTATTTTAGGAATGTCTGATGCCTTAATGTACAATAATAATAATAATAATAATAATAATAATAATAATTATAATAATAATAATAATAATAATAATAATAAGCAAATATAATTTCTAAATAATAAAAAATATATTTCTATTATTTTTCTTTGCTTTTCTTTTCCAACAGTCCAAATAAAATAAAGGATTATAGTTTATCACATAGGTTTATGTATAATGTTTGGTGAAACAAATTGAATTAAATTATTTGGGGTACATGCTTTTGTATGGAGTATGTACAGGGTTTGGAATTGTTTTTTTTTCTTTCCTTTGACCAATTTACATGCCAGCATCACGTGATCATGTAGACATAAAAAGACTGCAGCACTTTACCTGGGTCTGTTTAACTTATCTCATATCACTGATTTACACACTGCACTTTTTATTTCACACAAACACACAGCAAGCTGCTGTCTGACAAAAAAGAAAATATTCTGGGTGAAGAGCATTTTATCATTATTATTATTATTATTATTATTATTATTATTTATTTATTTATTTTATTGTTGTTTTTTTAGCTGATGCTGAGGTTTAAACGTGCAGAGCATCACCATGGAAACCGTGTCAGTTGTGCTCTTCCTGCTATCAGGTAAAAATTATAATAAATACATTTAACAGCTTTAACCTTCATGTGATGAGTTTAAACTGTTATTATTTATGAAAATGACTTTTTTGATCCTCCAGATGTTACTGCTGTTAAAGATTATAACATGAATAATACGCTCCATAATAATCACTTTTATTTTAACCCTTTCTGCTTAAATTAACATGATGGAATAAAAAATATATAGTTTTTGTTATCTCTGTTAATCCTATAGGTTATGTTTATTCACAATTCTACAAGAGCACAGAAGTGTTATTTACACATAGTTTTATATAATGAATTTTTTTAATTAAAATTGCTGTTTAGAGAAAAATGTGTCATTAAATTGTGGGAAGAATCAGAGACATTTGGTACAAACAACATGTATAAATCATATAACAGCATTAAAACATTAAAGGTCAGGATTATCTCATTTAATAACATCAGTACACACTTTAGGATCACTAAGAGTATAGACTATATTGAAGAATGTCTGAAATACATTGTGTTTTAAACTGCGTCAAATTTAGGCTAAATTCATACAGAACACACACACGTAGCTCTGTGGCTTTGGACAGACTGGAATAGATGTAAGTTTCAATGAAGGACAAATATCGTACACTCCATAACACTCTGACATGCACACACATCATTTCTGGTATGTAATTGCGCTCAGTGACTAAATGTGGCCACTAGATGGCGATATTTATTTTCTGGAAGAAGAAAGTCATGCATGTGAATCTTTGTCCACAAAATGAGAATGAAAAATAAAATGTCAGTTATGAAATTTTGTTAAAATCTAGATTTTTAATCTAGAGCTCTTACATCTGACAGTAAAATGATTAAAATAGATTATTTAACTTAAAAACATCAAGTCTCAATAGGTTTTAATTAATTGAATGATTTATGTATTCATAATATTTCTTTATTATTTTATTTCACCATGATTGCGTAATTGAGCATGACGCAATTCCAGAATTGGCTCTTCTGGCTCTGCAAACAGTCTCTCAGTCTGAACGGAAAACAAAACAGAGCCATTCATCCACATCACATTTCAGCCCTTTTATCTCTGTCCTGCTACATTAGCAGGAGAAATTTCTTCCACAGCTTCTACTCCTCCAGTCCAGAGTCAACTCACTTCACTCCATATCATTCCGGGTGACATGAATCAGACTGAGGCTCGGAATGCTTGCAGAGAAAAATACACTGACCTCGTCACTGTGTACTCTGATGAAGACAACATTAAACTGTACAACCTAAGGATAACGGCCTGGATCGGACTCTATCGCAGTAATTTCAGTGAGAAATGGTCTAATGGTGATAATGTAACATACAGAAATCTGACAGGGGATTGTGGGACATCGAGCGTCTGTGCTGTTATGAAGGCTGATGGTTCATGGGAAAGTCTTCTCTGCACAGACACAAGATATTTCATGTGCTATGAACAAGGTAACTTCTTACATAATATGCATGTTATTGTTTATGTATATTGTATATTGTACATTCTCTAGTTTTAACTTTATGTTTAATATAATGTGTTGTATTTGTAAGCATACCAATAAGAGGTCAGATTTTGAAAGATTTGTTTGTTTGTTTGTTTTTACCTCACAGAAGCTTCCTCACAGACTCGTAATTATCATCTAATCCTTGAGACTAAGACCTGGTATGAAGCTCAGCATTACTGTAGACAGAGATACACTGACCTGGTCAGCATCAGAGATCAGCAGCACAATGAAGAGGTGAAGATTAAAGGGTTAAACAGCAGAACACCCTTCTGGATTGGCCTGCTGTGTGATGACTGGCAGTGGATTGATGGAGGAATCTCTGCCTATAGAAACTGGTATCAGCAGATCGGTGCACCTTATCCATCACCAAACAACTGTGTAGTACTGAGTGGAGGGAGATGGTACTCAGTCCTGTGCGATTATCGTTACTTTGCTTTCTGCTACTCCAGTAAGTGTCAACTTCTCTAACAGTAATATCATCTCAACAATCTTCTGTATGATGATTAGAACACAACTGGTGTGAGTCTCTGTCTCTGATATCAATCTTCCACAGCTTCTACTCCTCCAGTCCAGAGTCAACTCACTTCACTCCATATCATTCCGGGTGACATGAATCAGACTGAGGCTCGGAAAGCTTGCAGAGAAAATTACATCGACCTCGTCACTATGTACTCTGATCAAGACAACACTAAACTGGCTGAACTGATGATGAAGGCTGGTATTTACGATGCCTGGATCGGACTCTATCGCAGTAATTTCAGTGAGAAATGGTCTAATGGTGATCCTGTAACATTCAGAAATCTGACAGGGGATTGTGGAATATCGAGCTACTGTGCTACTATGAAGCCTGGTGGTTCATGGGAAAGTCTTCAGTGCACAGCGACAAGATATTTCATGTGCTATGATCCAGGTAACATCTGACATAATATGCATGCATCTGTATATTGTACATTTTACATTCTCTAGTTTTAAATTTATGTTTAATATAATGTGTCTTTGTAAGCATACAAATAAATAAAGGTCAGTTTTTAAAAGATTTGTTTGTTTTTACCTCACAGATGCTTCCTCACAGACTCATAATTATCATCTTATCCTTAAGAATAAGACCTGGTATGAAGCTCAGCATTACTGTAGACAGAGATACACTGACCTGGTCAGCATCAGAGATCAGCAGCACAATGAAGAGGTGATGATTAAAGGGTTAAACAGCACCGCATCCTTCTGGATCGGCCTGCTGTGTGATGACTGGCAGTGGATTGATGGAGGAATCTCTGCCTATAGAAACTGGGGTTGGCAGAGCAGTGAACCTCATCCATCACAATACAACTGTGTAGTACATTATATATGGGGATGGGGATGGTACTCAGTCCCGTGCAATTATCCTTACTCTGCTTTCTGCTACTACAGTAAGTGTCGACTTCCTGAACAGTAAAATCATCTCATCAATCTTCTATATGATGACTAGAACACAGCTGGTGTGAGTCTCTGATATCACTCTAAACAATCCTCCTCCTTTTGGTGTTTTGTGTTTCTATCAGATTACATCCATGTGAGTGAAGAGGCTCTGAGCTGGGAGAAAGCGTTGGATTACTGTGATAAAGGGAACAAAGCTGGAATTCTGATCATCGATTCTCAAGCTGAACAGGAACAGTTAGAGTCTGAGCTCATGAGGAGAGGTGTCCCTCCAGGGTCTCTGTGGGTGGGGCTTGGACCAAACCGTCTCTCCGAGCTGAAGGTGTCGTCTGAGCCGCTGACCTGCGAGGACATACAGAGACAGAGTGAAGCTGACACACACACTGCAGACGCAGCACCAGATTATGTGATGGACTCCACTGAACTTCGAGTTGTGTGTAAACTGAAGTAAAACATTTCCCTCGATGCTGGAAGAACAGAGCACTGCATAGTTTAGAGTTTTCCAGCACAAACTCACCTGAACACTTCATTATGCATTTGTTTACTAGGTGATGAGCTAAATCACAGAACAGGAAAAGCCTAAAGTGTGCAGGAAGTGTTCACACACTCAGAGTTCACACATCAATTGGCCTTCACAAGAATATTAAGAATATATATATATTTTATGCTGTTAATGCGTCTCTAAATTCTTGTTTAAGATAAAATTTATTATACTTTCTTTTCTATTATCATATCACTAATAAGAAACTGTCATTTTACTCTTTTTCACGATGACTTTTGTGTTGTATTTTCTTCATTTACATCAGTTGAGTTTAGTAACTACTGATAATCTATATTAATAAACTGTTCCATGGTATTTTTACAGTAATAAACTTTTTTATTCTAAACACAGCTGTGGTTTGAATTATTTAAATGTGTCCCTTAAAGGGTGATGATTATTTTATTTGGTGTGTTAGTTGTAAGTGAATATGGAATAGTAGGTGCAGTGTATTACATATTCAGACTGTTAGATTTTATTTATTTTTTTATTATTAACATTTGCAAAAGTCTATTATAGCTAGGATAGGAACTAAACAAAAATAATGCAAATAAAACAATTACAATACTGCTTCAGACCTGCTTAAAATCTTAAAATCACCTTAATTTCATAAATAACGTTTTACATGCAGGACATAAACAGATAATCAGTATTAAAGTATGTAATGATATTTACTACCAGCTATAAAACTCATCTATAAATAAATCATTCATCTCTTTATTGGTGCTTTAGGTTGAAAAAGCTACATATTTTTCTGCATTTAAAATATATTGAGATATAAATTATACAAAAAAAATTCTAAAAAAAAAAACATTTTTAAGTCATTAGTGATTTCTGTTCTGTGAAACTTTATACACTTTATAAACCTGAAGGTCACAACAGAAGTGCGTATAAAAGATTGATGTCCTGCAGCATCCTTTATTAATGTAATGAATCCTTGCTTATTTGCATGAATGAATCCCGGTTAATTTTTGTCCTGCGTCAGTTTACAGGTGTTCTGTTTCCGGTGCGCTCGCGACTCTACCACGGTCTCCACATGGATGTACAATGGGGGGCGGTGGCGTTGCTCCGGTGCTCCTCGTGCTGCTCCTCCACATGCTCTGCCGCAGTCCCCGGAGCTGACTCGTTGAAGCTCTCCTCCAGGTCGGAGCTTGGATCCTCTTCAGCGCCGCTGGTGGTAGAGTTCGGGGACAGAGCCGGTGCGCGCGCTCCCGGTGAACTGACGTGCGGTCTCGCACCCGTGGGAGACAGAAGCTCGGATCCGAGATCAAGAATTGAGTCCTGCAGGTCCTCATTTAACGGCATGCACTCCAGCAGGTGGTTGAGTAGTTCGGCCGCTACGATGGCGTCGATACCGGAGCATGTGGACACGAAGGTGTGGACCTCGTGCATGCACTGGATGTAGCCCGCTGCGAACCGCTCACTGGCCTCGCGACTCATGCTGTCCGTCTCTGTCACACACACACACACACGCACACACACGCACACACACACACACACACACACGCAAACACACACACGTTAGTAAATTCGGGTGCGTGTGCACGGAGATTTGCATTAATAAAACTTAGGAGTCGCGCGCTGGTATCGACAATATCTCACCATGTGACTGATCCCGAAGGATGTTTTCCACCCGCTTCACCGTGAGCTCAAGCACTTCTGCATTCTCCATCTTTGCATGCAACTACACACACACATACACACACACACAGAGAGAGAGAGAGAGAGAGAGAGAGAGAGAGAGAGAGAGAGAGAGAGAATATAAGTTGTTGTAACTCTCTATTCTAACCAGTGTGCACGCGCAGGTGTGTCTCACCTCGGTGTCGGACAGCAGCCCTCGGAGCTCCTGTAGACTTTCGTTAATGCGCGCGCGCCGCTTCTTCTCCACCAGCGGCTTTCTCGTCTGTTTACACATGAATAAAGATGGATAGAAATTCTCATCTGAACATTCTGCAGTTTCTTCAAGCAAAAGGTTTTTAAAAAATCTATTATTTATTGGCATTTTTTTTACCTTTATTCCGGTTTTTTAATTAACATTTGACTTTTGGAGACATTTTAATAATATCATTATGCACAAACACCTGAATTCAAATAAAAGTTAAAATATGCAACGTTTTGCAAGGATTATAGGTTGTAATAGGGTATAATAGGGTATAATATAAGGTATAATATAGGGTATAAAATAGGGTATAACATGATACAATTTGAAGAGAAAACTAATAAACAGATCTTGTATTTGTCTGTTAAACTTTCTCGCACCTTTGGTACCAAATGATACCTTTAAGTCTTTTGGCACAGTGCCAGGACGCAGACTTACCTTCCGGTCTCCTTTGCACTCTTCATCGTCCGAAACCGTCCACAGTCCTATTTTTCCTGCACGAGACGTGAACGCCATGATGGAACAGGGTCCGGGTTGGTACCGGAACGCTTCAGGTGTGTCTGTGTTTGTGTGTTTCAGTCTTGTATTAGACACTGAGCTGAGCTGATGTGCGTTATGACGGGATGTGGAGTGTATAGTGTGTGTTATGGGATGCTCTCCTACGCAGTGCTTCACGCGTCAGCGCGAGCGTGACGCCGAGTTTCATTGACCAATCAGAACGCGAGCCTTTGTGCAATCCATAATTTATTCTTATTCATGTTTTTATTTTTATTTTTTTGTTTCAAGTTTTGCCTGTTTTGTTTCACCTATTGGTTATTAATTAACTTATCGTCATTATTTAATGTTTATTTTGTTTATCTATTTAGTTATTTTACTCTTTTTTTTACTTTGTGTGTTATTTCATTCATTTTTGGACTCTTTCTTTTATTGACAATCTGTAAACTCTTTCATTCCTCAAGCCTGTATTTTCTGTCTTTTACTCGCATTTAGTTAATTAAGTTACAAGTCACTATATTCACATTTCCAGGTGAAAAATTACATTTTCTTGAGTCGTGGATTGTTTTTTTTTCCTCTGAGAGGCACATTTATTTATTTATATGTTTATTTATATATCACGTGTTAAATGACGTCACTTCCTCTCTCTCACTCTCGCGTGCGGCTTTTTTGTGTTCATTGTTCTCGGAACCTCATACAGACAGGTGGCAGCTGCGCGCGCGCGGAGACACGGAGACCAATTAGAAGTGCAGAGCAGCGCGAGCGACAGGTGGTCTGTGTGTGTGTGTGTGTGTGTGTGTGTGTGTGTGTGTGTGTGAGAGAGAGAGAGAGAGAGAGAGAGAGAGAGAGAGAGAGAGATCCCACCAGTTGTATTGTCATGATCTTATATAAAAATGCTTTTCTTGTACAGAAGAAGCAAGGTTTATTTTAGGAATCATAAAGCAGTCATGGATTACAGCATTAGTGACAAATCAGATATATTTTAATAATGTGAGAATGAGAGCTTGGTGTTGTACTGCATTGAGTTTCTCACTGATCTCCCAGGACATGTGAACAGATGTGGAGCAGTGATTACTACAGTGATTACTACATCTGTACCTTGTGCTGAGATAAAGCGACAATTCAGGAAGCTTTTACTGTCATTTCAATCATAAATACTGTGCACACTGAAATGAAACAATATTCAGTCATTCAGTTTCTATTTCTTCAGTTCCCATTAATTCCCATTTACTGTGGACAAATAACTGTGATCTGATATTATCCTGTAGTATACAGTTTATATGTATATGTAATGGGAGGGGGTGCATGTGTGGGTCCATGATGGTGTACTGAGTGTGCATATGTCATTAGTGTCATTGTTATGGAGATTTCTGTAATAAAAGTCCATCTGTGATCATTATTTATAGAGCAGCTCAGAATTAAAGCCTGCAGGGGAGAGAGAGAGAGAGAGAGAGAGAGAGAGGGAGAGAAAGAAAAAGGAATGAAAGAAAAAAGAAAGACAGAAAGAAATCTGAAAAGAAGATGATGGAAGAAACCCTAGGTTAAGGTGAGATGTGGATGGCAAAAGAGAGATGGCAGGAGAGAGAGGAATAAAGCGGCTGAGAGAATGAAGTTTGGAGCTTTGAAGTGCGTCTGCTCGAGTCCTTCAGCCTTCTGTCCTTTTCAGAGAGTGAGCAGCTGGCAGGCGTCGGCTTTTGTGTATTAGCTCACACAGACACACACACACACACACAATGCTGATCATTTTATTTCCCACACACCGGGACAGCGTGGTCGGGGGTCAGACATGAATTTTGGCTTTCACATGTGATTACTCTCCATATACTTTAAATATTTCATATTTATTTACTGTACAGTGTACAGACTTTCAATGGAAATGTTTCTGAGTAGCACCAGGCTCTTAAAAACTAGCTCATTAGCAATAAAGCTTATAAGCAGTTCTGAGTTGGACATCAGACACCTCTTTATTATTTCATTCACATCTCTAAATCATCTGAGAAATGTTCGTACCTGAAGCAGAACAAAGGAAAGCAGGCTTGGTTTCAATGTTTCAATACTCTGTTAAATATACTAATATTTGCTGAGAACCTTGTGTCTGATTAATTTCGAAAGTCTGCATGAATGCTTTCACTCCTTGTGCACAAGCAACTTTAGTTTAGTGTTATCCTGTGCAGTTTATTGAGCGGTCTGCAACAAGCCACTCCGTGTGTTTATGTGTTTGCTGACATGATGGCATCAAGTTTCAATTTAATGCAGAGAAAAGAATATTTTATTTTTATTTATTAATAACAGGTTAATACGGTTATTACATACAGCATAGAGGTCACAGGCTCTACAGTATTAGTCAGCTAGCAAACAGAGAGCTAGCTCTGGATTTTATTTAATCCAACAAATGACAGTGTTAATCAAATAAATAAACACAGGAGCATTAACTGCCTTCTACAATGCAGGCTACAGGAAGTTTACTTCAGACAGGAAGTAACAAGCTTCAGGAAAGATGCGCTAATTTGGACCGCACACTCACCAACAGGTATATCTATAAGATACATAGCAGAGTAGTAAAATACACAGACACACACAAACACACACACATAGTGTTCTACCAAGGCCTCCACATTTCCTGATCTGTCAGATGCGGGCTCTTGGTGGGAGGCAGCCTAGTCAATTGGGCGGGATCTTTAGTTAGAGTGGGCAGAGTCACACTGGTGGGTGATGGCGAGTCGTCCACCTCACAGATTCCCGGTGTTACTGGCTCACACTGAGTGACTGGGGGTTTGGACGGAGAGGATTTGGGCAGCGAGTGGAGCAGGTGGTTAAGGAGACGAGTACCGAGTGTTTTGTCCATCCAATCGCAGGACAGCAGCAGGTTGTGGACTTCATGCATGCACTGGATGTAGCCGGTGCTGTACCGCTGATGTGCCTCCTGGTCCATGAATGGTTCTGACAAGGGGAGAATCGGGTCAAATTCAGGTCCACATTATGAAAAACACATTTCAAAACATCTTAGCTCTGAAAATCTGAGTTAGGCTTAAACACATGACAGAAAATAGCTGACCCAATCACCTCCTGACATGCAAATGTAGACCATGTAAAGGTTGTTATTAGAGATGAGCTGGATACTCGGCTGAAACGAGTATCCGGTACGGATAAAGCACTTCTGCCGAGTACGAATATTATACGAGTAATACGAGTCAATATCTGTGCTCGGATTGAATGAAAATCATCATTGGGTATCTGATTGTGTCAGCGTTCTGTGATAGGCTAGTCACAGCGCCCCGCCCCTACAGTGATAGGCTAGTCACAGCGCCCCTCCCCTACACACATACAGATGTATTGTGTTGCTGTGTCTCGCTCTGCTCACTCACAGTCACACACAGAACAGCTCTCTGTCTCTCCCTCAGTCACTCGGGTTCGCGGGTCTTTTAGGGTTTCTTCAGCTTTTTACTTCGGGTTGTAACGTTAATAATACGTACTTACTAACCAGTAGAGTTCTGGTAAACGTGGGTTCGTTCAGACGTGGTGCTTGCTTGGTAGAATGCGACTCGCATTGCGTCTCTGCCTGTCGGAGATTTTTTTTCTTTTTTAAACCTTCAGCTGTCCCTAACCAGTAAGCAGACACTGTGTGTCTGACACGTTTTTGCTGTATTTCATAAAAACATAAAGGTAGTAAGCTAGTGTTATAAATATTACAAATGAATTATAACCGGTTAAAGCCCCGCCAATTTCAAGACAAGCCCTGGGTTAGCCCCAAGTCAAGCCCCATTTCAAGACAAGCCCCACTTCCGGGTTAAGCCCCACCCACTCCGAGTACGGATACGGATACAGATAATTCATATGGTTAACAGATACGGATACAGATAATGCTGTACTCGCTCATCCCTAGTTGTTATATCATCAAATATAAGAGCCAATCAGGTATTGATATGCAAATTTAGTCCATGCAACAAGAGATTACCAGGAAAATGGAGGTGTTTCCAGTTTTTCATTTTGTAGGATTACAGTGTACCTGTCTGGCTCTCACCTGTAACTTTATTACTCTGGATGTTCTGTAGGTGTTTTACTGTCATCTCTAGAATATCAGCCTTCTCCAGCTTCGACTGCTGCTTAAAGAAGTTAAAATGAGTTAAAATCAGGGAGGAGCTGAAATGAAATATTCATTTTATTCATTACACAGTAAATACCAGTGAATATGTGCTACAGCTAGAATTGAGTCGTTATATGGTCAATTTTAAAGATGAAATTCTGAGATCATTTTTCAGTCCAATGACTATTCCTGCACTGGAAGCTGCTGGAAACCGATGGGCAGAGCTTGGTTATGAAATAAATCTGTGGTATTGAATTTTGCCAGATTTTTGTTTGTTCATTGTAATCAATGACTGTTTCCATGGAACCAAACATATTACTCTGGTTAGTTTAAGGTGAAACTTTAGGAAGGAAACATTTATGGTAATGTTATCATTAGCTTGAAAATATCCAACTATACTCATTAATTATAAAGTCACCTAGTCAAGATTTTCTAATACTGTTCATTCTTTCCAAATTATGATAATTAGTTACAAAAGAACTGAATAGATTATAGTTAATGATTGCACACAAACTCTGGAATATAAACTTTCTAAGATGAAATATAATAGATAATTAGTTATTTATATTTTCCACAATTGTCTTTGCTTAATATTACAACCATGATCTGTGTGTATGTGTGTGTGTGTGTGGGTGTGTGTGTGTAAGAGATTAATTCAGATTTATAGCTGGTAGCTGTTTGGAAATGAAGAAATAAGGAACAGTTTCAGTTAAATGCTGATAAATGAAACTCACGTCGAGCCCAAAGACTCCCACCACTGTCTCTCTTAGCTGCTCCAGGCACTGATTAATCCTCTCTCTCCTCTTCCTCTCGATTAGAGGCTTCCTCAGCTGAAGAGACAGAGAGAGAAAGAGGGAGAGAGAGAGAGTGAGAGAGAATGACTGAGTAATTCAGAACATAAACAACAGGAGAGAGAAGATAAAGTGTTTCAATTGTTCGTACCTTCCTCTCGTCCCTGCTGCTGTTCTGTCTGTCTGCACTCTGGGTTGCACTCATCGCAGTCATGACTATCACACTTTATTTCTGGGTGAAACTTATTGACGTGTGTGTGAGTGTGTGTTGATGAGGAGTGTGTGCTGCTCTCAGAGCGACTGCATTTTATACAGCTCTGATTAGCATGTGAATGGAGGAAGGAGAGAGCAAACACACACACAGCATAATAATAATAGCATTCTCACTTTCTCCTTTTCTCTCTCTCTCTCTCTTTCTCTCTCTCTCTCTCTCTCACACACACACACACACACACAGCATGACAACAATAATAGCTTTCTCACTTTCTCTCTCTCTTACATACACACAACCCCTTTATACTTTTCCTCTCTTTCTTTATGTCCATCCAAGTCTCTCATGTCAGATCTTGTTATCTGTCTTCTAAATACAGACATAACTATATATAAAGATGTACAATATAAACAATCAGGTATATGGCTGTTGTTTTACTGTTTTCCACTGTTGATTGTGTACTGGTTTCCACTGAGTGAATCAGTAATGAGCTTTTTCACGTTATTAGATTCTAAAATTGTATAAATCACTGTATTCAATAAGTTTTATTGTTCATTGCTTGCTTTTCTGTCCTCTGATTTTCTGGGAAGAAATGGGCATGACTTCTGAAGCTGTCACAGCGTGAAGAGAAAATCAAATAAAGGTAATTTGGTATGAAATTCCATTAGGTCCATTACGTGAAAATCCTGATGTCTGTGTGGGTGGGACGACCTTCAACACCTGCTGTCAATCAGAATGACTCCAGCCAATCCGAAGGCCTGTTTGCTCATATATACAGAACAAATATATATTCTTGAGGTTGGATACACAGCTAGCAGGAACCATTCGTTGGCCTTTGACCAACGATTGGTAGCTGTGCTGAGACAAGAAAGTGAAAAAGGGAATATCTAGAACAAATTACTACACAGTTAACAGACGATGTGTTCAGATCATACAGTATATATATATTAGTTATTTTGAAAATAGGTAGGAATTTGTATTGAATTTGTGTTGAACTGTGTTGAATAATGATATAGTGTGATTCACACTTACTAGTAAGAACAGTAGCCTACCGTACATCATGCTGATTTGAAACACAGCCATTCTAATCAGAAGGACTGTTGGAGACCACAGCTTTAGCTGCACTATGCTCAACTTTCCTCCTTCATTCCTTTATAGTGAAACAGTGAACAGATGCGAGTGAGGCAGATGTCCCGTCAGGATCAACCCGGCAAGGAATTAAATTCAAGCTCAGCTGCCTGTGTTTGATTTCAGCTGTGCGAGTGCCAGGCGCACGAACAGAACGTGGGAAACTTACACAGACAAAAGGACGCATTGATCTGAGGCTAATGAGCGTGAAAGAGGGAGTGACCTTGTGCCTGCAGGGGGGGAACAAGGAAGTGGGAGGCTAATGTACAAAAAGAGAGAGAGAGAGCGAGAGAGAGTGTGTGTGTATGTTCATCAGGGTAGGGAGTGTGGAAATGGCAGGTGCTGCTTTGGAAACGACTCATTTATAGCAGATGTTCAATAAAGCCAGGCGGACTGCAGGAACATATATTTATATTCAGAGATCAATACTGTCAGTTCTGTTGGATTCTTTCCATTTTTAAGCCCTACATGTTGTCCTACAACTGTACCACTTGGATTGGATTTGTGCAAAACTTTTTTTGGATTCCTTTTGCAAGCTAAATTGATTTCCCCACATCACTTCCTTCGTGTTATTTTCTGTAGATTCATAATATCAAATCCAAATTAAACCCATTTCGTACACAATGTGAACACATTCAAGAGGAGGCGCGCACTTATACAAGGTGCTTCTTTGTACTTCTTTATGAGACTCACACACACACACACACACACACACACACACACACACACACACACTTGTATGATTCACACACACATCGTGCTTCAGGATAATTTAGGTCAAAGTATCATCAGAACCATTTAAAGGAGTGTGGTTTGGGGGATGAAGAATAAATTCAGTCTCTCATAAAGTAAAAAAAAACAAAACAAAACGGTTCCAAGTAAAAATAGCCCGTTCCCAGGGGGATGTAGAGTGGACATGCCCTCTGCATGAGGCAGCACTCACTCCTTTATGTCCTGTTACACTCCACCATCTGGCCCTCAACGCCTCTGATTAAGAGAGCATGTGGGAATAACGACTTCACTGCTTTTTTCCTAACCGTCCTCTCCATCAGCCTGCATTTGGAGCTCTGTTTAGTTCTGTTAATAAAGAATGTGTGACGACATCCCATTATGCACCTCTCTATGAAGGGGGAAAATGTACGTATTAACCGCACATTAACTAGTTTGGCAGAATGCAAATGAAACCAACGAACAACAAAGATTTAATCTAGTAGCATTTACATTAGGCTTTTTAAAATTATATTTGTTTTATTCATTCATTCACTCATTTTCTACCGCTTATCCGAACTACCTCGGGTCACGGGGAGCCTGTGCCTATCTCAGGCATTGCATATCCTTTTTTTTACTACACTGAAAATGACCCAAAACTATAAACCTACATTTTAAATAGGTCTAACATATAAGGATTTGTACACAATAAAAAATTTGGCCACAATGAAATTTTCATTTAAATAAAGTACTAAAATTATAATGAAACATGTAATCAAATAAAACATGATTATACACAATCCTAATATAAAATAAACATTTTAAAGATTTAGATTTTTTTGTATTAAGCAAAAATATTTATATATATGGTAAATAAGAATGTATCCAGTGGGTAAATTTCAATTATTAGCTTTAAAATTAAAATAAAAATGTGACATTCATTTATGTGCACTTAGTACATTTTAATTAGTCAATATTATTATTATTATTATTATTATTATTATTATTATTATTATATGTGGCCAGAAGGTGGCAGTAACACATAGATGGATGAGGATGAGTGTGAGGCTGTAAATAAAATAACTAATAAAAGCACTGTGTGTGTGGTGTGTGTGTGGTGTGTGTGTCTGGTGTGTGTGTATAGGTTCTGAAGCGTTAAGGCACGATTTTATTGCATTATGTATTCCAGAGAACAGATGAGGAACCACATAAACATCTCAGCGCTTCAGTAGGAGATATTACATTTCCATATGATTATCAACTCAAGCTAATATCACATTTTACATGAAAGCAACAGAGATTTAGCGCAATATAAAAACTTTTTTTGTTTTTCTAGAAAGATGTGTAGAAATGCTAGAGAAAAGGTGGAGTGTTTTTACCAGACACATCATTAACCAGATTGAAGCTCCACTGACTTACACACTGGCTTTTATCCTTTAGGCTCACACACCTTTATATCACGTATTATACTCACTCACCTCATTGACTTTTTCTCCACTCTCAGCTTTCCTTTTCTTCTGTTTCATTAGTACCACTTTCACTCTCTCTGTCAGTGTGACCTAGACATGGCTGCACCACATGCTCTTAAATCCTTCCTTAAAGGAAAGGAACTAACTGCATATGAACTGGGCGTTTTTTAATTGAGCTGAATATGAATGGTTTTATGGCCCTTACCCCGAGCCAATTAAAAAAGAGCTTTGGAGTCTTGATCAGAAACACATCCTCATGCTACTTCACTAGACCAGGTCCTAAGAGCATCCAGAACATTAAGAGAAAAGCAGCTGCTTTTTTTATTGGCAATAATTAAAGAGTATAAAAAATAAAGAAATCAAGTCAACACACATCCATGTAAGACAAATAAAAGGAATCAGTTAATTATGATAAAAGAAATGGCCGTGTATAAATGGAGTATGGGTTAGTTAGAGCATCAAACAAAAGCCTCAGCTGATGGAGGTTTCAGCGCTTGCTTATTATTATTAATATTATATATTATTAAATATTTCTATAACTTCCACTTTCTTTGTGCTCCCAGCTTTCTGTGAGTGTGGCCTTTAATTAAGATTTGAGAACCTCACTATGTGCTGTGAGCTGTGTCTGGAAAACACGTTACACGCTGCGACTGATCGCCATAAACAAAGAAAATCAACGTTTCTTCAGTTCTCCACTCACAACTTCTGTTCACAATTTACTGTGTGATACACAAACAAATGAACTGTGGTTTCATCGTATCCTCTCATTTACACACTCTCAGTAAAATTGAGTTTGGGGTAAACAGGACAAACAGTAGTGTCCTTATACACAAAATATATATGTATAATATCAACACAAATCTTTCTACAAGGAGCACTGACTCATTCAAAATGGTGCAGCTGAGCCTCAAACTATCTATCTACCTCTCCGTCTCTGCCTGCCCTTCTGCTGTCTCTTGCTCTGTCTGTCTCTCTGCTCCAGTGTCGAGACTGCATTCAGTCTGTAAATGTGTGTTAGATCAGAATCTCCAGCAGGTCCGTGTCGGCCGGTCTGATCACCTGCACTGCTGTTTGGAGGACTCGACTCTCAGGAGACTTCATCTGAGTGGTTGGCCAGTCTACACACACAAACACACACAGACAGACACACACACACACACACAAACCCAGTGAAATCTTGATTTAATGATTTGGGGGGGAAAACACTCTCACAGATTCTATCTCTCTTTCAGTATTGCTTTTGTTCAATCTCTCATTTCTAAGCTCATTCCTTTATCTCCTTACTCTCTTCCTCTACCTCAGTGATGTTCTCTTGTTTTAAAGTATTCCCAGTCTCTTAATTTTTTTTTTCTTTCCCATCTTCCGTTATAACTAGCATTCTTTTAGTTCTCCTTGTCACCCTTTTTGTCTATCCATCTCTCTTTCACTTATATTCCTCATCTATTTCTCTCTCATTTTTCTGCCTATTCTATCGTTTATATTTTCCATCATATCTCTCTCTCTCTCTCTCTCTCTCTCTCTCTCTCATTCTATCCTTACCCATTCTTGTTGTTCTCCCTCGGCCTGTAGGGGGCATGACTTTGACACTCTCTGGACTCCTCCCTGTTTGCGTGCTGCTGTCTCTGCTAGCTGATTTAGAATGGAGTGATAAAACAGGAGTAGAAGGAAGAGAGGAGGAGACAGTTGGGGGCAGTGGAGGAAGGGAGTGAGAGAGTGTGGTGGGAAGGTTAAGAGTGGCTGAGGAGGACAAGAAAAGCGAAGAAGACGAGGCAAGTGGAAGTGAAGAGGAGGCCATTACTGATGAGGGATGGAGAGTGGAGACAGATAGAGGAGTAAAGGAGGAAGGGAGAGAAGAGGAGAGTGATGGAACGAGGGATGACAGTGAGGCTGTGAAGGAGGGCATTGATGGAGAAAGATGGTCAGTGTTTTCTTTTCCCAGCAGTACACCTGAAAACAACAGGAAAAACACCGATGACATGATCACAAGTTACTGCTGGTATATAACTGTCACATCACATCACTTTAACTGGCTGTGGAATATGTATGGAATAAACCACTGGGTGGTGCTGTCATAGTAAAATAATCAACAACATGATGTAGAAGTGACTTACTCATACCATTGTGAAGTTGGTGTTTTATTTCTCATATATTACAGCAATATATCAAACATTAAATAAACTCGACACATTGTACTTTTTACCCATTTGTAGTTGCATTTAATTTTTTTGAACGTCAGCGAAAAAAATGGTTCCTGTTTTTCCATTGTTAATGAAGGTAAATTATAAACAGTCATTATCCCACCAGTCTCTCTTTTCTCTCTCAATGAAATAAGACAAAAAAATACAGGTTGTCTTGCTACCATGTTAACAAAATTCATGTGTTTTCTGCCGAAAACAAAAGAATACATTTCATTTTTTAAGTATCTTAAATTATAGGCTATAAAATGATTTAGCTTGTATAAAAAAGTTTTATGCTTATATATATATACGTATATATATATGTATGTATATATATATATATATATATACATACATATATATATATATATATATATATATATATATATATATATATATATATATATATATATATATATATATATACATACATATATATATATATATATATATATATATATATATATATATATATATATATATATATATATATACATATATATATATATATATATATATTTGTGTATGTGTGTGTGTTTGTGAGCGTGTGTGTAAGTCCGTACTTTCAGTCTGTGAGGCCTGGCGCGAATGCACGCCCGTTGCTACGGTGATGGAGGGGACAGAACGGGCAGGACGCAGTGGGGCAGAGTCTCGACGTGAACGGTGTTGCAACACTTTAATCATTGCGATTTTCTCCAACAGCTGAGCATGGAGATCTTTCATCCTATACATAAACACACACAGAAAAGAAGAGAGCTTTGACTTCCCACTTCCGAAGTCAGTGGAATGCAGCATCAGTGCTAGGTAGCAATTTTCATTTTTTAATAATGTTAAACAGATGAGTGGTTGTTATGGCAACACCAATAGAGCTGTTGTTAAAAATCACCAAAATGATGACAACTGAAATTGAACCCCAGACTCTGTGCACTTTGCTACTAAATGCAGAGGCATTAAACACTCAGTACTTTGGACAAAAGGTCCTTTATCAGTGCTTATGCAGCTGTAGGAGGATAAAATACTTGCATGTTTTTCTGAACCTTCGCGGATATTTGCAGCTATATTTAAACTCTCTCCTTTAACTTTCCTTGTTTCTGCAGTACAGATATCTCAGTGTCTAGGGATCAAGGTCACATAAACATAAACATACATAAACTCTTCTCTAAAAAAACATTTTCCAAATAACCTCAGATATAAGTGGAGCCTATCAGAACCTACCGTTTCCATAGCAACTAAACATCAAGGCTAAGGAGGCCTAATATCTAAAGTTATACATTTCAAGGATTTCAGCATAAAGTATGAAAGACTATGAGTAGGTTTGTGAGAACTTTTTAAGAACCTTTGGTTTGTAGTGTGTGTGTGCGTCTGTGTGTATACCTGGTCTCTATGTCCTGACAGCAGCGGTTGTATGTTTTATCTTCTTCATCATGAGGCCACAGACAAGCATCACTGTAGCTGCCACTGCGAGAATGCTGAATAATGGTTGTGTCCCTGAACACAAACACACACATTTTTCCTCGTATAACATTCATTCATTCATTCATCTTCTACCGCTTATCCAAACTACCTCGGGTCACGGGGAGCCTGTGCCTATCTCAGGCGTCATAGGGCATCAAGGCAGGATACACCCTGGACGGAGTGCCAACACATCGCAGGGCACACACACACTCATTCACTCACGCAATCACACACTAGGGACAATTTTTTCCAGAGATGCCAATCAACCTACCATGCATGTCTTTGGACCGGGGGAGGAAACCGGAGTACCCGGAGGAAACCCCCGAGGCACGGGGAGAACATGCAAACTCCACACACACAAGGTGGAGGCGGGAACCGAACCCCCAACCCTGGAGGTGTGAGGTGAACGTGCTAACCACTAAGCCACCGTGCCCCCTAACTTATTCCCAGTCTCTAAATTTTTTAAATCCTCCAACAGTGCCAGCAGTGCCATCATGAAGCATTACATACCCGGGTCACTGGAGGATTTATATGTTTCTAGGAATTAGACTGATCGTTAACACCTTGACAAAATCACAGAATTAATTTGTGGGCGAAAATTTAAGACGAAAATGTTATAGTGAACACATACTTCTTCATGACGGTTTTGTAATGAACACCGTAATAGTTAGGAGCGATGATGAGTAGCGATTGTGCTTCATGACTGTATTTGCAGACTTTGACATTTTATGATAGCTATATGTACATTAAGGAAAATATTTCGTTTTTACACTGTGTTCTGCAGTTCTCTAATAAAAGGGTGTTTCATGCTATTCTGTATCACATGTAGTCGCGCCATCTCCTCCTGCGCTCCCGTTGTGGACAATGTGACTGTAAGGCAGCGCTGATTATTCATTCATTCATTCATTCATTCATTCATTCATCTTCTACCGCTTATCCGAACTACTCGGGTCACGGGGAGCCTGTGCCTATCCTCAGGAGTCATTGGGCATCAAGGCAGGATACACCCTGCACGGAGTAGCGCTGATTATTATTATTATTATTATTTTATTTTTAATACAATTTGAATTACGTTTGGATTTTGCTAGATGTATATAGCCTAAAACAATCGGCACAAATAACACTGTTGGATTTAATCTTCATGATAATGTGGATATAACGTATGAAATGGGGTGAAAATTAAATGTCATTAATTCTTATAATCGTTCTTCTCACATGTATTTTCTACAATCTAACTTCAGTTCACAACCTCACCATCTGTGTTGCCAATTCCCTTTGTCTCCAGAATGTGCGTACGCGCAGCTCAAAGTTTGCTTAAAGGTGCGCACATTTTCCCATCAAGTTTGTTTTTTATAGGTCACAACCTTTGCGTGAAAATTGGCGTACGCACGTTTCCAGCCCCGTTTTGTGCGTACGCACGCTTTATAAATGAGACCCCAGCTCTCTTTGCTGTTAGTAAAACACACAACCTTGGGATCAGTCTTCAACATATCTTGGTGTGTGTGTGTGTGCGTGTGTGTGTGTGTGTGTACCTCTGGGCAGCCGCTGTAGCCGCTGCCTCCATGGCAAACTGCCTCATTGCACTCTCCTCTAAATATTTCTGTTCCCAGCGCATCCTGTCTGCCTCCAATCCCAGAATCCTCTCTTCTCTCTCTCTCAGCAGGTCCAGCAGGGCCGGGGCACTGGACTCACACACACCTACGCCAGAACGCTACAGACACAACACACAAACAAATGCATGTTAAAAATCTTTGATCTTGGCTACAGCTACATATTTACTGTTGGTTACATGAAATTAAGTAAATAATCTGATAATTAAAAATAAAATCTGATTGTTGCAATCATTTGGTTAATGTATATGTTGATGCACTTCTTTTATGTGATACTGGCAAAACGCCATAAATATTTTTAAAAAATAATAAACAAACAATTAAATAACTAAATAAATAAATGCAAAAACAGATTAAAATCAAAGTGTGCTGCTGCTCTTTCTCTTGCATGTAGCAAGTACAAAAACTGAGTTGAGATGTGTTCTTTGTGGATTCGATTTCAATCCAAAGAGAGAAACTAGCTATTTTTCTCTCTGGGTGTGTGTTAAGATGTATAAAACATGATGATGCGTATGTGCAGTTTACATAAATCACTTAAATATGTAAGTGCCACAATCACATAATTATATGATTATTAGTGCAAATGTCATAACTGTGTGTGTGTTTGTTTACCTGTTGTGATCTTAGTGTTTCCAGCTCTCTCTCTAGACGTGTCCTCAGGCGTTTCTCCAGCTGCTCTCGTTTCTCGCATGCAGCCTGTAGCTGTGCCAGAGCTTGCTGTAGACGCTCCACGCGCTCCACATACACACATTTCCTCCCCAACTACTCTCCCAAAAACACACATACAGTACTCTTATTCATATGTACATATTTAATGCAATGACTATATTCAATATTAATTTTGTATTTTTCATCTGCTTTGTACTTTGCTGTGTATGACAACATAGAGCTTTACACCTGTTTACCATGCACTGACTCTAGAGACTCCTTACATAAGCCAAAGTTCACACAAGCATTACACAAATTTAGGGGCATTGTTTATTTACTACATACGTGCATCACTCGGAGGCATGCATCGTTTCTTAACAAGTTGGGATATGCAAAGAAAACTGAGAATGAAGCTAATACAAAGCTTAGCATATAACTTTCAAATCATACAACATTTTCACGATTTTCACACTGATTACTGTATTATTTAATATACTACTACTGTTTAATGTATCGATATATATACTTGTGCTTTACGTTATCGTCAGTGCGACTCACCTCCTCCTCCAGCCTGACCACTTTGCTCTGAGCGTTGTTCAGAGCTTGTTCTAAAATCTCAATGTGACGTCGCTGATCCTCATTAGCGGAACGAAAAGACTCCGCTTCCGTCTCCAGCCTCTCCATCGCCTTTAAACTCTCCCTTCCTTTGAGACAGAAAGAAACGGGGTTGTATAGTAAACACTAGCATAATCAAAAAGTTTATAACAAACACCTTTTTTATAGGTCAGCATGATAAAACAAACATTTAAGAACCTGTAATTAAAAAGAAACTTGATATAGCACATATGTATAGTATATATTTCCACAGGAAGGGGCTCACATGCATTTGACCTCCACCTTTATGTAAGATAATGTAACTTAAATTATACACCTATTTCACTACAAATAGCTTGCTGCATTTCTCAGTGTTAACATCATGCAGTGTAACAGAGCCAGAGAGTGTTTACTTTCTCACTTTTTTTTTTTCTTGGACTTTTGCTGTTGTGCAAATAGTATTTCACTTTCTTTATCTAAATAAATCTCACTGTAGTGTTTGATCTGTGGTGTCAGTCCTGGACACTATCTTTGTTTATTCAGCCACTGTTTTGAGGAAGTAAGATAATTATGTCTACTCCTTTTATAGAGAGATAGAGAGAATGTGTGCGAGGAAAAGAGAAGGAAGACAGAAAACTTCGCTTAGCTGTCTCCCTTAGAAGTAAGGAAATGTTTCTTCTTTCATTAATTAAAGTACAAAACAAACTTAGCACCAGTGTACTCAAATATACTGTAAAATAATCAAGGAATAAAACACTTGTGATGCTAGAATACTACAAAATAAGTCTACTGCTAATAACAATACTACTACCACTATTACTACAACTATTACCATTATTACTACCACCACACGTATTATTAGTACTGCTTCTATTATTACTACTACTATTACTACCTAACTACTGCCCCTACTACTACAACAGGGTGGGCTGTAACCTAGGCTGATCCCACCCTGAAATAGATTTTCCCTGCACATTAATCAGTTTATTTTCAGTTGACAATCTGCTCTACACATCCCCTGTGAATGAGCTGTTACTATAGAAACGATAATGCTATTAGAACATGTGTGTTAATATAAAGCCGTGATTTACAGTTGCTGTAATAGAACAATCCCAGAATTCATTAGCACTATGGTGTGGAACTATTGAACAATTATCATGATATGAACATGTAACTGTCTGTAGAACACACAGATGGGGCCCGGACACACCAGATGGGTTTGCTGAAATGTTTTATGTGTTTGTTAGTGTAAACTCACTCTCTGAGAGGTAATCGTGGCTATCCTCCTGCCCTTCTTCATCTTGGTTTGCCAGCTTGCGGTTCGCTGTTTCCAAGCGATCTAGATTTGAAAAGATATAGAACAATAAAAGTATAAAAAATATGCAAAGTTTTAAAAAGATTCCTTTACACAAGCTTTATGATAAACAGAGATACAGAGTAAGACACAGATGTTCTTCAAATGCCATGCCTGTCATTTTTGAGACAATAATCAGCAGGTCACTCACCTCTCAGATCTCGATTGAAGTCGTGCAGACGTCTGATTTCCCCCTCCAGTTTCACTTTCATTGTTTTGTCCAGAGTTTCCCGCTTTGATGAGCTTCTTACCAGATTCTCATAGGCATCTGAGAGACGTTGGACTTCAGCCTCCAACTACACACACACAGATCATCACTATCTCTCCTACTGTTCTGCAGTTGTCTTTCAACCCTGAGTCACATTCACACTTAGGGCTGTATTTAAATTTAAACATAAACTGTCTGATAGTTTGATGTAAACACAATATATTAAACTAAAATTATGTTACGACTGCAAATATAATCAAAAACATTATGAAAACTCAATGGCAATATGTATTGCAATTTATTTAATAGTCTAGATCTGACTGAACAACCTGCCTCAGATGATTCAACTCAAGAAATAAATGTGGCAACTCTGCTGGTGATCTTAAAGAGTGTGACAAACTTTTCCTTCATAGATACTGAAGTTTCAAATTTAGTTTGAGTTTCCTTTTAATTTTAGTTTCTGAATATGGCCATAAACGCTTATATTAAAAGTGGAAAAACCAAAACCGTACACTACATACCCGTTGTAATTTGCCCATTTTCTCGGTCTGGATAAGCAGCTCCTGTCTGAGTCTCTGGTTTTCTTCACTGAGGAATGTCACCATATGTTGAGCGTGGCTCATAGTTGAAAATGCCTCACCAGGTACGATCTGTCCCTGTGGGGGTAAACGTGTGCCTGATCCAGTCTGTAGTATGACAGGGGGCATTAGACTGGAGATCTGTCCCAAAGGAGCTTCAAAAGAGTGTGTGGTTTGTTCTAGTGATAGTGGACCAGGGCTTATACTACTTGGGTACATTGACTGAGCTTTGGTTTTGAAAGGATATTCAGGAGGAGGACCACGAGGATCTAGAGATCCTTTAGGTGGTGGAGGGGTGGCAGTTTTGCTAGATGGGGAAATAGATGTCGCCATTTGCTCTTTGCTGTTAGGAACCATCTCTCTAGGCTGCCTTGCTCCATTTCGTTCCAAACTGAGTTGCATGATGCGCTCACTGAGGGACCGGACATGACCCTGTTCAAGCCCTGCTAAGCCTTCATCCACTCCCATAAACCCTCGCTGGACCCATGAACGACCTTCAGCACGAGCAAAGGAGGACAGCGAGGGAGCTGAGGAGAGAGACGGAGGACAAGAGCTAGTGCTGGTGGGGATGTGTTCATTGGGCTGTAAACTCAACTGAGTCTGCGTGTTCTGGTCAGGATTTGGATTGCTGAATGCCTGGTTAGTGTTCTTCAGACTTGTATATGTGTGACTTGGGTGTGTGAGTGTGTTTCCTGTGTTATGAACATTTAAGTGTGTGTAGACCACATTCTGCTCTTCGTTTTGACCCTGTTGACCTCTGTAAAGCTGAGACTGCGATTTAGCCTCCTCATATGAGGGAAGCTCTAATGCTCCAATCCCAGGGATATCAAGAGTCATCTGTATGCTCGCTGCTGTGTTTTGTGCTCCTTTGGCGTTCTTTTCCATGGAGCTGTTGTCCACCTGATGCTCCTGACCCTGCGGCTCCTGTCGGGGCTGTGTCTCTGGGAGCACAATCTCAGCTGAGGTGGGGTTGCCAGGCAATGTCATAGCCTGGTTCTCTGGACCGACATCGTTACCATAGCGCAGATTTTCCTGCATCAGGCGTTGCAGAACTGGTCCAGAAACAACAACAGCATCATCCGAACTGTTGTGCATGATGGAGCCTGAGAACACCTGAGTGACCTCACCTGGAAAGGAACAGATATGCAAAAAGTTAATAAAATAATAATAATAATAAAATGAAGAAGAAGAAAAACAACAACAATAATAAAAATGTAATAACAATGGCTAATGGGGGTGGAGCCAATTTCCAGGCAAGGATATTCTAAATCATAATCTGGCAAATTAGTTTCCTAGATGTCTGTAAAACTGCATGAGTTAGAAATTACTCCTATAGTACAAAACAAGCTGAGAAGTGTGTGTGTGTGTGTGTGTGTGTGTGTGTGTGTGTGTGTGTAAAGAGAGACCCGTGATCACCACCATCACATTCCTAATGCTATTTTAGGATTATAATTATAAGCCAAACTGCAGTCATGCCAGCTGGCAAAAGTTTCAGATGCCAGAAAGGGGAAATAAGCAGTAAGTAGGAGGCTACAAAATACACAAGGTCCAAACACATCTACACACACTATCACAGCACTTTCTTATCACAACTGACCAAATAGCCCAACCATCACTGAACAGCTAACGTCATCCAAGGCCAACATCTCTGGTCTCCTGTAAAAATCAGAGCTAACAACCGACATGAGTTCTGGGTAAAAGTAAGATTTATAGAACAAAAATCTGTTCTGTTTCTGTTTATTGGGTCAAAGGGCAGATTCCAGCAGATCTGCTTTGTGTTTCCTGTCGGAAATGTTTGCATGAGCAATCACAACATTAAACAGAGCATGATATGAAATGGCCACTGGGCAAAGTGCACACTAAAATATGGACCCTTAGGATTTCATATGGACTTTAAGAGGCTTGTAATATAGGTTTATACACACACACACACACACACACTCACACACACATATATCTATAACTCCAATAATAGTGTATACTACATTTTCGTTACCCAGACTGGGTGTGTGTCTATGTATGTATGTATGTATGTATGTATGTATAAAATTATAAGAGATAATTTTAGAGAGATATGTTAAAAGAGATATGTTTATTTTAAGTCCACAACAACTGACAGTTAACTGTCACACACGCACGCGCACGACAACCAGAGGCAGTTAAAAATACCGTTAGCTGAGTTAGCCGTTACACATAACATTTAACTAACACAACTGTTCAGTTCTGTTTTATGATATATTCCAGCAAATGAGTCGGAGTTTTTGCTTCTTTACCCGAGTTTAGTCTTCACCAAGAAGTCCTTTTCTCCAGAGAGAGAGAGAGAGAGAGAGAGAGAGAGAGAGAGAGAGAGGTGTGCACAGTCTCAGCTCCACCATGCTGAACTAACTTTCTGAGCCCTATTAATAGTCCGAGAGATGTTTATTTTTCTACAAGCAGACTGATAACAATCAAAACGCTTATTTACCGAGATCCGAGATCCTCACTTATTAAAAAAAAAAATAAAATCTAATCCCCGTATAATAACACCGTTTCTCTTAATGTCTGTTCAACTTTTTTATGTTTTTGCACCCGCTTCCGTCCAAAACCACACCCCTACTCGTGTGACACACTGTGATTGGTCAGTGACTCGCCCTCGAG
>NC_083460.1:12810203-12840203 GCF_030014155.1 Tachysurus vachellii
ATATCTAATCAGTTCTTCTGCTGGATATAATCATAATTTCATAGAACTACAAACAGTCCACTGCTCCGTCTTCAGACATGGCCATCCACTGAAGAGGCATAAACGTCATGATTTTGTGTGTCGTTCAGTGTGTCATCGGTCTTACTATTCTGAATATATATCGAAATATCGACATATATATCGACATATATATCGATATATCGAACACGACATCTGAGAGATAAACTCATGGTTTATTAATGCAGCCATCTTATTAATCCTGTAACTGCAGTGAAGTAGGAAATAACAGTGAGGGAGTTTCCTAGGAGTTCCAAATCTGGGAGTTTTACAGGTTATAAATGTTTCTTTTATGAAACACTAATATTCAAGTTAAATTTCCCTGATTAGTGTCAGCAGCTCTGATAGAGAGAGTAGTCTCTCTGCACTCAGTCCTGAATAAGGCTAAGGCTTTAATCATGCAGTCTGCAATTCCTAATTTTGTCCACCAGGTGTCACTATCGTGCACTGAATTGAATGAGTTAAAGCTGGTGAGTTAACCCGACAGTGGAATTAACAGAACAGAGACCACGCCCCTTTTATCCGGATTGACAGACACAGCGGCTCCGCCCCCTTTTCCACAACAAATGTGAAAAGTCAGTCTGAAGATCATGAAGCTGAATGTGCTGAAAGCATTTCATTTTACTGAGTTAATATATATATATGAAATATATACAATAAACCGTGTAAGGCAGCTGATTACTTGTAAATTATGTTCCATTGGACATTTGTAAAAGCAATAACAACTAAAACCTGAAAGCTGCACCTTGCTTTTCCTCTAATTCCTATAAAAAGATTACAATATAAACAAATAGAGGAGCATTAAATCCATTTTTAAACATTTGACACTTATTTCCAGCTAAAATATCTTTTATCTGATTTGTTTTTATTTCAATTTTATTATAAGCATTTGTTTCTAGACAGATACAAAACGATCCGCTAATAAAATAAGAACTTATTAAATTTAAAAGCTTGAAATAGGTAATAATGCTTTTGTCTAGTGTGAAAACAAGCTCATTAATCTAACTAATAGATTATACATCTCACAATAAGTCATTCGATACATTTTCCCAGATTCAAGATATTGTCATTTGTTAGGAAATCATTTAATGGAGCGAGCGGTGGTGATAATCAGAGTGTCTCTGGGATTTAAATCTGTCTGCTCAAATACAGACATCAAATTACTGTACATATGAAAAGATTAGGCTGTAATTTACTCATCTACAAACTGGACAAGAGGTAACGCAAATCCTGCCTGAACCAACGTGAGGAAAGACTGCTTTATATAATGTAGGAAAAGAAGTTTTACGCTTCTTCTTCTGTATAAAATGTTCCAGGAATCGCTCACTCTTCTTGTCTTATCGCCTCAAGGTCACTAAAACAAAACAGAGATCTGCAGCTGTAAACATCTTTAATTAGGAACTGTGCTTTTGGTCATCCCACAGTCTGCTAACGCTGAATTGGGAACTGAACAGTTTCTCTGGTAGCCGACATGCTGCAATGGACGAGCTGCATTACTGATCAGTTCAGTCACCATTTTGTCATTTTCTCTTTGAGCTTTAAATAAATTTCTTGATTTGTGGGTGGGGCTAAATATAAAGGCACACACACACACACACACACACACACAGAGAAAATTATGAAATTATGTCAGGAATTTTTAATTGAGTTACTTACACACAACTGTAATAAATGAGGCCCAGTGTGTGAGTTTCATCTCCACCCAGACTGTGTCCCTACACCTGGTTTAAATACTAAATGGGCACATTGTGAAATCCATCACAGCTTCATCTGAATCTCATTTCCACGCTGTAGCCGGTTACGGCCTCCTGCTCCAAACTCTGTCATCTTATCCAAATTCATTATCATCACAACTTGAGCAGAATTGATGCTTTCAGGAAATGAAAGGCTTTTTTTCTGCATGCAAATTGTGAAAGATAAACGGGAGATTTATACACAAAAAAACAAAACAGAAAAACAACTAATTACATCAAATGCCAGACAGCAAAGTCGTACAAGACGCTGATTTGGAAGAACTGAAACAAAACAAGGTGTAAACTCATAGCCTGTTCTGGGTCCATGAATAATATTTCCCGTCTACTCAGAGCCCTATGTCGTTAACAGGATTACAGCAGTATCTCCAGTACAAACTGATTTGGACATCAAACACATTTCCCCATACATATTACTCAAAGAAGACTAATAAAGAAATAGAAACTTGGCAAAAATGTTTTGATAACTTATCAACCCCGGGGCTTTGGCGTTAGACTAAGACTCGGACTCAGACTTCGCCTCTTAGGACAGAAACCACGATGCGAGGTCTCTGGCGGTTTTGTGCACGAGGAGGTTGTCTTGCACAACCTGACAGGCAGCACAGAAGTGCTCCGCCCAGAACGAGGTCACATGCACGTTGTAGTTCCGCCTCCAGGCATGGTAATGGCGATAGAGGGCAGGATTACGGTCCAGGCGTTTGAGGTAGGAAGCAAGTGAACGCGGGTTTTTAAAATCCTCCACGTGGATGAAGGCATCAGCAGGAAGAAAGCGCTCGTAGTTCTCTCGGGATGGCCCGAGCACCACTGGAACGGCACCGGAGACCAGAGCATTGCACCAGAGTTTCTCTGTAATGTAGTCTGTGTGACATGAGTTTTCAAATGCGAGGTAGAACTTGTAACCTGAGACAGTTTTCACCACGCTGTTGTTTACTAGCGGAAGAAATCCACGTCCGTAAATGTCCACGTGCAGGTAACGGCGAAATCGGTAGTAGAACTGCACTCTTTCCTGCTCCTCTCTCCAGTTACTGATCACCCATGCTACTAAACGACGCTTACGCTTCATGCGGATCTGTCTGTTACCATAGGAATGGTGTGGCTCAAGGTAACCGTACGGTAGAAAAATATCAGAACCCGCATGGTATGACATGGTGAGATTAAAAATCCCATCAATCTGGTGCAGAGACCCAGAGTGCGACGGCGACTCGAAGTTCATCCAGATCCACTTCTGCAGCGGGGGGCGTGGCTTCTCCAGCAGCTCCTCCCAGTGCATCAAGAAGTCACGGTGGTGTATGATGACGGCATCAGCGTGAGCATATACGCGCCTGTCTGTCGTCACGTTGCAACCTGGCACGCCATAGCTCACTTTGCAGTCGGGGAGAGAACGTCCATTTCCAAAAGGAAGCCACCAGATGAGAAGAGTAACGCTCCTTGTTTCGGATCCCAGAGTGGGCCTGTCTTGCTCTGGGGTCGGCAAAGTAAGCAAACTGAGAACGAGCAGGATTGTCAAACACAAAAGCGCGAGAGCAAAGACTAGCACACTGGAATGGTGTGCCTCCACCACGATGAGGCAATATTTTTGGTGAGAAAATCTGTACTTTGTGGATTTGGGACATTTCTTTTTTTTCCACTCAGAGAGAAGTTCCATAAATACACAAAGAAATGTCTTTAAATCCAAATACACACTTCTACCTTGACCTCGATTCCACCTCAAACTGGACCCGACCTGTCAGGGTGTGAGATTAGCGTCTGAGAAACTTGCTCTCTATTTAACGCAACTCTCTATGTACAGTAGTACATTCGGACTAGGAGAAGGAGCCTGTGAGTGTTAGCTTTAGTGCTGCATGCTGTGTGTGTGTGTGTGTGTGTGTGTGTGTGTGTGTGTGTGATGCAGCTCTGTGTTCCTGCCCCCTCACTGCCCTGTTTACTCATTTAACAGCTTCTTCATTCAACAACTCAACATGGCAGCAGCCAAACTCGCTTTTCAGCCTGAAAGCTTCTTTGTTTTGCCCTCCACATGCCGTGTGTGTGTGTGTGTGTGTGTGTGTGTGTGAACTGTATAATGCCTGTATAACTAAATAACAACTAACCGGTGTTACAACATTGCAGAGTTACAGGATCTAAAGTGTGGAGTGAAGCTTTATGGAGAAACTGATAAAGTCACTGCAGAGGAAATCTGCAGAATTTAAATGTAATATTCGTCACACACACACACACACACAACACACACACACAAAAACACACACAGCATGTCCTGCTCTGCTGTGGAGAAGACTGGAGCTTATTATAATGGTATTCCAGGGAATAATGTTATTCCTGCTGTATTCCTATCCATGTGGCTAAGTGGGCGATGCTCAGGTGTCTGCATACCTTTTGCCAGAAACCTTTTTCCTTATTGTTAGATTTAGTGATTATTGTAATTGTTATTCTCTACATTCGCAGTATCATATCTGCTCTGAGACAGATGTCTCTCTGTAATCTAAAAAATCCTTTCATTTTTACATCATGATCATTATAATAATTAGATCATGTTCCACCACTGAATGACTCACCCATTGCTCAGTTTCATTTCTAGGTCATCTCATGTGCAACCAATCAACCAAGAGCTTAAACACTTTTATTTCAACAGAGAGATTGTGTATTCAGAGCAGTTTCACACATCTGCACCATGCATTCTGTTGGTTTGTTTTGGCATGTCAGAGCTGGAAATTCATAGGTATGGTCTGAAACCAAGTGATGGCTTGTGGCACTGTGAGACACTTGTGTGTGTGTGTGTGTGTGTGTGTGTGTGTGTGATTTTGACTCGATGTTCACTTTAAAGTCTTCGTTCTGAATCAATACTGTAAACCTGACACTGGTGAACATCAGTGTGTTTGTTCTCAAAGAAAAGTTCAGAGGTGTAGTTATAGCAGGTTTCTTCATATATTTATGAACATCCTTTGCAATAAACCTGCTCTAGCCTGACTTGTTTTTAAAGGTGTTTGTATTAGCGGTGACATCAGTCCTCGTTTTCACTGCTGGATTCTCACTCACTCATTTTCTACCGCTTATCCGAACTATCTCGGGTCACGGGGAGCCTGTGCCTATCTCAGGCGTCATCGGGCATCAAGGCAGGATACACCCTGGACGGAGTGCCAACCCATCGCAGGGCACACACACACACACACTCTCATTCACTCACGCAATCACACACTACGGACAATTTTCCAGAGATGCCAATCAACCTACCATGCATGTCTTTGGACCGGGGGAGGAAACCGGAGTACCCGGAGGAAACCCCTGAGGCACAGGGAGAACATGCAAACTCCACACACAAGGTGGAGGCGGGAATCGAACCCCCAACCCTGGAGGTATGAGGCAAACATGCTAACCACTAAGCCACCGTGCCCCCCCTGCTGGATTCTGATGTATTTATTTCTTCTTCACAGTGTGTTCACACAAACAAGGTGGTGATGAGGAAAGTCCACCAGAAATGAGCTTATTGCACTGCAGTTATTTATTAAAATTTTAATATATACAGAAAATATGCTATCACGAGTTAAGAAGACGAATACTCTGAGTAATGTGTTCGAGTGTCACAGCAGAAACCTTTATATTCAGGAGTTCTTACTGGTGGCAGGGGTATAATCTCTCTCACCTGTCAGTCAATAACCTATCAGTGGCGACTGTAAGTTTGTGTATGTGGAAAAGAGCAGATGTTTCTCTGTGATGAGCAAACAAACAAACAGCATTCACACACAATAATTCACTTCCTGTTTGTTGTCCAAATGACAGTCAGGAATCCAGACTGTCTCAGTGCTTTATTAATGTTTATTATTGTTAATGTGAGTTCCACAGCACACCATCACACCTTCACATAACACCACCATATCAGGCCATCACATAACACCACCACATCCCAACTTCACATAACAGCATCACATCACACCACTACACAATCACATCACACCATCACATAACACAACCACATCAGACCATCACATCAGACCATCACATAACACAACCACATCAGACCATCACATCAGACATCACATAACACAACCACATCAGACCATCACATCAGACCATCACATAACACAATCACATCACACCATCACATAACACAACCACATCTGACCATCACATCAGACCATCACATCAGACCATCACATAACACAACCACATCAGACCATCACATAACAGCACCACATCAGACCATCACATAACAGCACCACATCAGACCATCACATCAGACCATCACATAACACAACCACATCAGACCATCACATCAGACCATCACATAACACAACCACATCAGACCATCACATCAGACCATCACATAACACAACCACATCAGACCATCACATCAGACCATCACATAACACAACCACATCAGACCATCACATAACAGCACCACATCAGACCATCACATAACAGCACCACATCAGACCATCACATCAGACCATCACATAACACAACCACATCAGACCATCACATAACACAACCACATCAGACCATCACATCAGACCATCACATAACACAACCACATCAGACCATCACATCAGACCATCACATAACACAACCACATCAGACCATCACATCAGACCATCACATAACACAACCACATCAGACCATCACATAACAGCACCACATCAGACCATCACATAACAGCACCACATCAGACCATCACATCAGACCATCACATAACACAACCACATCAGACCATCACATAACACAACCACATCAGACCATCACATCAGACCATCACATAACACAACCACATCAGACCATCACATAACAGCACCACATCAGACCATCACATCAGACCATCACATAACACAACCACATCAGACCATCACATAACACAACCACATCAGACCATCACATCAGACCATCACATAACACAACCACATCAGACCATCACATAACACAACCACATCAGACCATCACATAACAGCACCACATCACACCACTACACAATCACATCAGACCATCACATACCACAACCACATCAGACCATCACATCACACAATCACACCACCACATCACCCCATCACATAACACCTTCACATCACACACCGACACACAATCACATCACACCACCACACAATCACATCACACCACCACACAATCAAGTCAAGTCAAGTCAAGAAGCTTTTATTGTCATTTCAACCATATATAGCTGTTGCAGTACACTGTGAAATGAGACAATGTTTCTCCAGGATTGTGGTGCTACATAAAACAAAGACAGAGCTAAGGACTTAGTAAGTAAATCTTAGCCACACAAAGTGCATCTGTGCAACCTGGTGCAAACAGTGCAGGACAAGACAAACCAGATCGCCTTCACCAGATCACCTTCACATCACATCACCACACAATCACGTCTCACCATCACACCAATACTGATGAAGTGAATAATGAAAAATTTAAAAGGTTTTAATAGATTAGTGACATATCTGAAAATTTTATTTTTTCTTTGTTTGTTTCCTGTGTTTGTGTGTGTTCCTGCACTAACGGACAATTTTAATCAAATTAAAGTCTGGTCCCTTTCCATGTTATTTACAGCTTTTATTTTCATTTGGTTGGATTGTCTGGATGTTGATGATTACTAGTGGCACTAATCTTCAAGACACATCATTTTCCCTTTTCATTGGCTGCTTCTTCTGTAGCTGCTGCCATTGAACTCCTTGAGTAAAGGAGTTGGGAATGAGATTAATGTGTATATCAGTGACGGTGCATCTCTGGTAATAATGAGCAAAATTTCTTTCCATTTCTGTCTTTCTGTCATTCCTCCTCAAAGATGTCTTGCTTTCTCTGGTTTGTCTGGAAACTCTCAGTAGACATTGTTGCAGGGCTCTGTGATCTCGAACAAGCCGTAGTGTGCTGTTTTCCTAAGCGCGATGTCATAGGCCATCTCCCCAGCACTGTTCCTCAGTCCTGCCTGCAGGGTGCGCTGAGACAGCAGGAGCTCTAGGGTCTGCGGTGCTGCAGGATTTCCTGCCGCCAGCTGCAGAGGTGTAAGCTGACCGTTTGTCATGGCGTTAACCTCTGACCCCCGGTGCAGGAGATTTGATACAATAGCGGTGTGTCCCCAGTGGGAGGCGCTGTGCAGAGGCGTCCAGCCATCCACTGTCCTGGCGTGAAGATCTGCGCCTGAGTCCAGGAGGAAGGACACGATGAGAGTGTGGCCACTGTACGAAGCGCGGTGGAGAGGCGTGTAGCCGTCGTCGTCATGGCAGTTAACGAGGGACGGATCGGATACAGCCAGATGCTGCACTGTGGACAACTACACACATATTTCACACAAATATACAATTAATTAAACACAATACTAGAGAGAAAAATTGAGAAAAAAATGCTTTAATTATTTAATTTTTTAAATAATTAATTTGCAATGAAAACAATTATATGAAAACATTTACAAGTAAACATAAATGACCCAAATGGGCAAAAACTCATTTGGAACAATTAATAAAACGTATGGATGTGTGTATGTGTGTCCGCAAACAATTTAACCAGCAGCCGTAAAAAACATAATCACTGTTGAATTGGAGACTTTTCCATTGCACCATGCTAAACTCTACACCCACCCCACACACAGCTCTATGTCTGTTCTACACTCCCACTCGTGTCTTAATATACAAATATCTGATATTTAAATAACTGTAAAACGTAAACATCTCTAAACTCCCCCTTGTCTTTCTACAATATCCCATACCTTTCATTCACATAATAACTAGGAATGACCTGCAGAGTTCCTCTTTTGTGGGTGTGGCCTGTTCCAAAAGGAAGTGTGTTTACAGTATATACAGTATACAATAAGTGTAAGTGATCACAAAAATATGATACACTATTTTCTATAATAAACATTTGCATAAACACTGAGAATGTGGAATTAAACACTTACTCTCTCACACACATGGGGGGAGAGAGAGAGAGAGAGAGAGGGAGGGAGAGGGAGAGAGAGAGGGAGGGAGAGGGAGAGAGATAGATAAAGTTGTTAGATAAAGATGTTTAGAAAGATAAAGTTCATTACTCGGTTCTTCTCTGCAGCCCAGAGCATCAGCTCCTCTGGATTGTCTTTACGTTTTAGTTCCTGCTGCTGGAACCACTCCTCACTGTGCTGGCTGTCATCACCTTCACTGTCCTCCTCCTCCTCCTCATCCCAGGCGCTCTCCATCCCCACTGGGATCATGTGGCCATGCGATTCTAACAGCTCCAGTTGGTTAAAGCCTTCTGGAAACTCCATGTCCTGCATAAGAAAGAAAGAAAGAAAGAAAGGTGAGAGACAGAGAGAGAGAAAGAAAGAATGAAATAAAGAGAAAGAAAGAATGAAAGAGAGAAAGAAAGAAAGAAATAAAGAGAAAGAAAGAGAGAAAGAATGAAATAAAGAGAAAGAAAGAAAAAGAAATAAGAGAAAGAAATAAAGAAAAGAGAGAGAAAGAAAGAATTAAATAAAGAGAAAGAAAGAAAGAAAGAAAGGAGAGAGAGAGACAGACAGAGAGAGAGAGAGAGAGAGAGAGAGAGAGAGAAATAAAGGTGAAAGTTGATACTTTCTCCCCCAAAAACGACAACATATAAGATAAGAAAATAAATCCAAATTACATCCAAATACTTTAAGCTAATAACAGCAAAGTGCGATTAGAAAATCTTTTCCACTCGTTTACCTCCTTTCTTTACTTCGTGTTTATTTATATGTTTGTACATAAATATATATTTATATTACTTTATTTATATTAACGGAACTTACCGCGGCTATAACACAGAATACAGAGAATTACAATACAGACTAATACAGATGTAAAAGCTTTTGTTGTAAAGTGTGTATTGAAATATAAAGGTAATATTTTAGGAGCAACACTGTAAAAAAAACAACAACTCTGGGACACGTGAATAACAACTTCCTGGATGGGGATAAAAACCCCGCCTTCTATTCGATGATTGGTTAATACCTCAGGTCAGACACGCGCATTTGATTTGATGGTCCAATCAGCGGATAGAACCAACTAGACGTCGTTTTAGCCTAGCAAGGAAATATTTTTTTTTAAAAACGTTTGTAACGTATATTTAATCTATAGTTTGGTGATTAATGTGAAACACTGACCTGCTAAAAAACTGTAACGCCAATCTACATCAAAACGTTATAACGCTACAACGTCATCTTGTACTATAGGGAAATGTAGTTTATTTTACTCTCTCATCAACACTTTTGGGAGGAAACGGAACTACATTTCCCATGACGATAAACTCCTCGCGCGAACTTGGTTTGAGAAACTTCCGGGCCAGATTCACGTGTGTACGTTTTTGATGTTCTATGAAGTAAATGTGAGGTAAATAAACATCATAATATTTGTTGATCATCGTTTATAAACTTTATTAAAGTTTCATAATTATCAACGCAGAAGTTCACTAAAGTATGATTCCTATCTTACTCTCTTGCTAGTTAACCGTTAAAAACAATAAAATATATTTAATGTATCATTATATCTTATATTTAATATCATTTGTATTAAAACTTTTGCATTTAACACAGTGTTTTTCATTGCTGTGTCCTCAGGATCAATTAATTCCATTTGAACACTATTTAATGAACCAAACCGCCCTGGTGACGTAATCAGCATGACGTCATCTGCAAACACAATGTAGGTGCATTGGTTCTGTTTACACTCATCACTCTAACCCTAATTGTGCCCCTGACCCTGTTTGTTCTGCTCAATCTGCCCTACAGAGACGACGAGGACACGTTTAAGTTCCTCATCGCCACCGACATCCACCTCGGATACCTGGAGAAAGATGCCGTCAGGGGCAACGACACGTTTGTTACGTTCGATGAGATCATGAGTTGTGCCAGACAGAATGATGTAAGGAACAGATACAGCACAAAGAGATATTTGTTTGTGTATCTGTATACGAGGTAGTTGCAAGGTGACGCTAGACACAATGTCGTGTCACGTCTAGTGCAGACGGGAAGCTCCAGATGAAACCTTTAGAATATCTACGCAAGAAACATCCAAGAAAATCCTTTGATATGAACTTCAAAGAAGAGCTTCAGACGATCTTTATTACTGTTGAGTCACGTTAACAGCTGAATTCAGTTCATTCATTCATTCATTCATCTTCTACCGCTTATCTGAACTACCTCGGGTCACGGGGAGCCTGTGTCTATCTCAGGCGTCTTTGGGCATCGAGGCAGGATACACCCTGGACGTAGTGGCACACACACACACTCTCATTCACTCACGCAATCACACACTACGGACAATTTTCCAGAGACGCCAATCAACCTACCGTGCATGTCTTTGGACCGGGGGAGGAAACCGGAGTACCCGGAGGAAACCCCCGAGGCACGGGGAGATCATGCAAACTCCACACACACCTGGTGGAGGCGGGAATCGAACCCCCAACCCTGGAGGTGTGAGGCGAATGTACTAAGCCACCGTGCCCCCCCAAATTCAATTCAATTCAATTCAAGTTTATTTGTATGACGAATTTTTTACAATTGACATTGTCTCAAAGTGGCTTTACAGAACATAAACCTAGAACAAAAGGTTATTATAAAGAATAATATAAAGAATAATATAATACAAAAATTCAAGATTAATATTTGATATATTTAAATGTGTTTGTATTGTACAGGTGACTGTAGTGAGGAAAAACTCCCTTGAACGGTAAAGGAAGAAACCTTGAGAGGAACCAGACTCAAATGTGCGATTATAAATATACAGTCTGACAAATGTTGTACTGACGATTAGGTTGTTGTCCTCAAAGATCACATGGAGTTCACATTGCCTCTTTAATATAGCAGAGTCCAACTGGAGCTGGTAGATCTCTAGATGACTCAGAATTCTCACAGAGTTGGCCTCGTCTCAGTGGAGGTCTAAAATCATCATGGCACGGAAGACAATCTGAGCTGGTACAAATTCTGGATGCCTCAGGGTGGGTAGAAAGAGAAGCAGTGGAGAGGGATTAACGTAGTTGATGTTCACAATATCAGCAAGCACTAGATGATAATGTGCATTTGGTCAGATGTATTAGAGCACAATATTATGGGATGTATTATGTGTATTCCTGACTAAAGTGATGAGTTTTTAATCGACATTTAAACTGGTTGCTGAAAGCTGTAATGATACGTTTATTAAAACTGAGGCTTCAGCCTGAGAGCACGTGCCAATGAATCTAGAGATTTTACAGCCAATGACTGTGAAGTGTCCCAGCAGCTCCTTTATATCCACACAGTCACTGCGAAGTGGCTCTGCATTTTACACACTTTCCCTGTTCCTTGTGTATCAGGTGGACTTGGTGCTGCTAGGTGGAGATCTTTTCCATGACAACAAGCCTTCACGTAAAGCTCTGCACAACTGTATGGAGGTGATGAGGAAGTACTGCATGGGTGATAAACCGATCCTGTTTGAGATCATCAGTGATCAGGCCGTCAACTTCGGGAACAGCAGGTACCTCACAAAGTTAATAAACTCCTTCATCTTCACCGTGTGCACTGTAAAGCGAGCACATGTATGAACGTGCTGAAAGAATGAGATGTGAGATTTGACTCATATGCTTTGATTTCTCAGGTTCCCCTGGGTGAACTACCAGGATGAGAACCTGAACATCTCCATACCTATATTCAGCATCCACGGGAACCATGACGATCCCACCGGGGTAAGAGAGAGAGAGAGAGAGTGTGAGAGAGGGAGTGAGAGATAGTGTGAGAGAGAGATAGAGAGAGCGAGTAAGAGAGAGAGTGAGAGAGGGAGGGGAAGAGTGAGAGAGATAGAGAGAGACAGGGAGAGAGAGGGGGGAGAGGGGGAGAGACAGAGAGAGGGGGAAGAGAGAGAGATAGATAGACAGAGATAAAGAGAGAAAGGGGGGGAATTAAAAATTTAAACCCTACATGTGTGGAAAAACTAAAACACATCTACCCCGATATTCCCCCCACATGTCTGCCCCAAACCCCTCATATTGCCCCTGGTGTTCATGATGGTGACTGAATTTCAGTCAGATAAAATTTTTTATTCTCATATTAAAAATATATCAAGTCCATACACACAAACACACAAATTTTAAGCCTTATTATTGCCACTGAACAGTAAATAAATCCTGAGTGAATCTTCTGACTCTCACCACAGCATCACTCTTAGCTCTAAAATGCAAACGTGAGGTGTGAGAGAAGCGTCTGATAAGAAAAAAGACGATGAATAAAATCAAGCACGAATAAAGTCACTGTTACTCTTGTTTCTGTTGAACATTATGTCCTGACCTGCTGATAAAGCTACGAACCCTGACTGACCTCTTTAACACTGTCCTAAACACACATCAATACACTAACCGAGTTTATCCAACTACCTGAAGTCAGGAAAGTTATTTAATACTTTTAATACAAACTGAGTCATTCTGTAAATACGAGAGCTCATATGTCTGATATGTGATCGCCCACATCACCTGAAGTGTGTGTGTGTGTGTGTGTGTGTGTGTGGGCGGTTTCATTTATTGCCCTTTTTGGGCTGATGGACAGATTATCAAACTATAATGAATAAAGTTTTAGTGTCTGTTACAAACTGAAGTTAAAAACATGTAAAGAATGATGTGAGTCTGGATGTGCAGTATGTTGTATGTACTGTAGTGTGTGTGTGTGTGTGTGTGTTTCAGGCAGATGGTCTGTGTGCTCTGGATGTGTTGAGCTGCGCTGGTCTGGTGAATCATTTTGGACACAGCCGCTCAGTGGAGAAAGTGGAGGTCAGCCCAATATTACTGCAGAAAGGAAACACTAAGATCGCCCTCTACGGCCTCGGTGAGCTCTAGCCTTCATCACCCGTCTACATCGCTCTCTTTTATCACTCACCATCATCCTCCTCCTTCTCCTCCTCCTCCTCCTCCTTCATCACACACCTTCATCATGTGTTGTTTTGAATCCAGGTTCGAATAATTCTGTGTTCACACTAGTAGGTGACTCAATTGTTTGAGAGTTTAATAACATTATCTCTTTTCACACTCTTGATAATGCAGGGTGTAAATATGTTTTTTATTTGCTTATGTAAGATTATTTTTTAAATAATTGTGTGTGTGTTTGTGTGTGTGTGTGTTTGTGGCCCATAATATAGCTTGTTTTTAATAATATTTTTAATAAACTAGAGATGAGTGGATTATAAAATCTCATTGTGTTCTCAAAGTAATCTGTTACTGAATTACTCTTTATAACATACACACTCACACGCAACACACTCACACACACACACACACACACACACACACACACACACACACACTTCTCTTTTCCTTCCATACTTTTTCTCTACACTGTGTGTATGTGTGCATGTGTGTGCACGTGTGTATGTGTGTGTGCGCGCGCGTATATGTGTGCGTGTGTGCCGTCAGAAAGATGTAGGGTTTCTAAAGTCATCTTGGGTTCAGAGCTACACACACACACACACACACACACACACACTCTCACACACATACACCCACTCTCACTGACACACACACACGCACTCTCTCACACACGCACAGAGACACACACACACACTCTCACACACACTCACACACACACACTCACACACACTCACACACACACACCCTCACACACATTCACACACACACACTCTCGCTCACACACACACTCACACACTCTCTCACACACGCACACACACACACAGACACACACACTCTCTCACACACACGCACACACACAGAGAGAGACACACAGAGACACACACACACACACACACACACTCTCACACACACTCACACACACACACTCTCTGTCACACACACACACACACACTCTCACACACACACACTCTCTCTCACACACACACTCTCTCTCTCACACACACTCTCTCTCACACACACACACACTCTCACACACTCTCACACACACACGCGCACACACACAGACACACACACACAGTCTGCAGAGACACCCTAAAGCTCTGTTTTCAAACAAATACTGCATTTTGAGTTGATTTTGAATAAATTTTAAATTATCGTTTTCACAACTGTGTGTGTGAGTGACAGACAGACAGACAGACAGACAGACAGACAGACAGACCAATAAACACACATCTCTATGTTTCTGTGGACAAGAACAATGCAAATGCTAATCTGTAAAGTGCAGGAATTAGCAGTGAGCTGAAAATCTTGTGTGATTTATTTATTTACTAACACACACACACAGACACACACAGAGACACATACACACACACACATAGACACACACAGACACCCACACAGACACACCAGCACAGAGACACACACACATACACACACAGAGACACACACACACACAGAGACAGACACACACACACAGACACACACACATAGACACACACACATAGACACACCCCCACACACACACATACAGACACACACACTCAGTTTTACTTGAGCTTTAAATTGCAAACTAATGTTTACAGCCTCTGAGCTCCATGACATTTTGGGGTGGAATAATTTTGGGGATAAAAAAATGACAGAAGCCTAAAATGTTGAAACACTGAAATGTCCCTGTTCAGGCTCGATCCCAGATGAGAGGCTGTACCGGATGTTTGTGAATAACCAGGTGACTATGCTCCGCCCCCGAGAGGACGAGAGCGCCTGGTTCAATCTGTTCGTCATCCATCAGAACAGGTACGACTCAGACGTCAGCAACATGTCTTACATTATCTTATGTTGTCATTATCTTACGTTATCCGCAAATCATCTATGACATTCGATTATTTTCCTGAAATAGCAGCTTTATTCCTCTCACACCGCAGCAACCTGATAATGATTACAGCTATGTACAGATTCTCTCAAAAAAAAACACAGCTCTTCTTGTTAGTGATAAACCACAACGAAGTGTAAACTCCTCGGTCCTGAAGACGTGAGAAAGCGTAACGTTCCAGCTTTACCTCTGACTCTAACACAGCTCTGACACTGGAGACTCCTTAAATGTTCTCTTTACATCTTCTTACAAATACGAACAATCTCTGTGTGCACGTCTCAAGGTCACGTAGTTCTTCATTGAGTTTTTTTTCAAGTTTTTATGAGAAAGTAAAATGCTAGAGAAGATTTTTAAATAAGATTAAATGCCATCTCCAGCTCTCTCTTTCTCTCTCTCTCTTTCTCTCTTTCTCTCTTTCACACACACACACACACACATATATTGTAATATAATTACATAAAGTCTGCAGCAATTTAACAGAAGTAAAGCAAATGCTCAAATGCATAGCAATTTTCCTAACTTGACATTTTCAGCTTATTCATGGCCTCATTTAACGTTCTTTGGGTCACACACACACGCACACACACACACACAATGTCTTTTATATAACTTTCACACAGAGAGAGAGAGAGGAACGTGCTACAGGTTCTCAGTAAGTGATCTCAGAGGACAGACACGGACACACACACTCACACACACACACACACACACACACACACAATCATAGAACTATTCTTAAAGGTTCTTATCTTTATAATGTTCCACATAAGGCCTTATAGTGTAAAGTTCTGCCCTGGGTTCTTGATTTGAATTTCTTTGAAATTCTCTCACAGTTTCAGAAGGTTTTTAGTTTCTAATGATGATTTTTTTTTTTATGTCTGTGTTCCTGAAGCACACTGCAGCTTCTCTGGGGAGTGTTTGTCTACTTATTCTTGGTTATTTCTGGAATTGTACATCCTGTCATTTCATGATGTTCCTCTTTTGTGTCTCCTGTCCTTCGTTTTGAGTCTTTAAGTCACTTGGGATCTCCACAGGGATTGACGCCGGTGTTTCTGCTCCTTATTTATTGTGCACAGATCCCTCCTTCCTGTTAGTAGAACGATCAGCGACTCAGATTGATGAATTGATTTGAAACATGACTGAAACATAATATTAATAATAATATGTATAAAAGGGAATATTGAAATGTTCTCAGTCGTAAAGTAGTCATTATTCACGGCCTTAACACCTGACTGTACTTGTTGCTATTCCAGCTTATTTAATTCATCTCTCACACACACACACACACACACACACACTCTCTCACGCACATGAAGGGAAATACATCTTCATAATTTGGGATGTTTCATTTGCATATTCTCTGATATGAGGATCTGGAAACTAATGTGTGTGTGTTTGTGTGTGTGTGTAGGAGTAAACACGGTGCCACTAACTACATCCCTGAGCAGTTTCTGGATGACTTCCTGGACCTGGTGATTTGGGGCCATGAGCATGAGTGTAAAATCTCTCCAGTCCGAAACGAGCAGCAGCTTTTCTATGTCACGCAGCCAGGCAGCTCAGTCGTCACCTCACTGTCACCCGGGGAAGCTGTTAAAAAGTACACACACACAGACACACACACACTCTCTCTCTCTCTCTCTCTCTCTCTCTCTCTCTCTCTCTCTCTCTCTCTCTCTCCTATATCACCCATTGTATACTGTTCTTATGTACTTGTCCTCAGACTTGCACTTGGACAGGAGTCCACTTCTAACCTCATAAATTGTCTGTAACCTGCTTGTTAATTTATTTCTTAATCAACATACACACTCGTACACTGTGTGCATGTGTGTGCAGGCACATCGGCTTACTCAGGGTGAAGGGCAGGAAGATGAACCTGCAGAAGATTCCTCTACACACAGTGAGACAGTTTTTTATTCAGGACGTGATTCTTTTAGATCACCCGGAGCTCTTCAGCCCAGAGATCCCCAACGTCAGTAACAAAGTGCAGGCTTTCTGCCAGCAAAAGGTAAAAAAAAAAAAAACACACACACGTTACGTTCCTACTTCAGTTGTCCAGGTCTGCTAGTAAAGTTTGACTCTAGAGAATACTGAAGTAAAAGGAATTCTTAATCGTACAGAATACAGAAGCGTGTAGAATACAGAAGTATATGAAACACTGAAGCGTAGAGAACACTGCAGCATATAGAATACTGAAGAGTAAGGAACACTAAAGTGTAAGGAACGCTGAAGCCTAAGGAACACTGAAGTGTAAGGAACACGGAACCGTAAGAAATACTGAAGCGTATGATGGAACACTGAAGCGTAAGGAACACTGAAGCGTAAGGAACACTGAAGCATAAGGAACACTGAAGCATAAGGAACACGGAAGCGTAAGGAACACGGAAGCGTAAGGAACACTAAAGTGTAAGGAACAAGGAAGCTTATGGAACACGGAAGCGTAAGGAACACTGAAGCGTAAGGAACACTGAAGCGTAAGGAACACTGAAGCGTAAGGAACACTGTAGCGTAAGGAACACTGAAGCGTAAGGAACACTGTAGCATAAGGAACACTGTAGCGTATGGAACACTGAAGCGTAAGGAACACTGAAGCGTAAGGAACACTGAAGCGTATGGAACACTGAAGCGTATGGAACACTGAAGCGTATGGAACACGGAAGCGTATGGAACACGGAAGCGTATGGAACACTGTAGCGTAAGGAACACTGTAGCGTAAGGAACACGGAAGCATAAGGAACACTGTAGCGTATGGAACACTGTAGCGTATGGAACACTGTAGCGTATGGAACACTGAAGCTTATGGAACACTGAAGCTTATGGAACACTGAAGCTTATGGAACACTGTAGCGTAAGGAACACTGTAGCGTATGGAACACTGTAGCGTATGGAACACTGAAGCGTAAGGAACACTGTAGCGTAAGGAACACTGTAGCGTAAGGAACACTGTAGCGTAAGGAACACGGAAGCGTAAGGAACACTGTAGCGTAAGGAACACGGAAGCATAAGGAACACTGTAGCGTATGGAACACTGTAGCGTATGGAACACTGTAGCGTATGGAACACTGAAGCTTATGGAACACTGAAGCTTATGGAACACTGTAGCGTAAGGAACACTGTAGCGTAAGGAACACTGAAGCGTAAGGAACACTGAAGCGTAAGGAACACTGTAGCGTAAGGAACACTGTAGCGTAAGGAACACTGTAGCGTAAGGAACACTGTAGCGTAAGGAACACTGAAGCGTAAGGAACACTGAAGCGTAAGGAACACTGAAGCTTAAGGAACACTGAAGCGTAAGGAACACTGAAGCGTAAGGAACACGGAAGCGTAAGGAACACGGAAGCGTAAGGAACACTGTAGCGTAAGGAACACTAGCGTAAGGAACACGGAAGCGTAAGGAACACGGAAGCGTAAGGAACACGGAAGCGTAAGGAACACGGAAGCGTAAGGAACACGGAAGCGTAAGGAACACTGTAGCGTATGGAACACGGAAGCGTAAGGAACACGGAAGCGTAAGGAACACGGAAGCGTAAGGAAACTGAAACGTATAGAATATTGAAGTGTAAGGAACACTGAAGATTAAGGAACACTGAAGCACAGGAAACTCAGAGGGTCAGAACACTAAAATTATTCACGAGAGCCCCGTTACAGACAACATTCATTAGTCAGTTAGATGCTCCTCCCTCTCTGTAGTTTGGTCCTAAATTTACCTGCTGATGTTCTGATCAGTAAAATCACTCACACTGTTAGAACTCTTTGGTGCCTTTTAAAGCCTCGGCTGGAGTGGGTCACACAGAAGCTCAGTCAGAGTTTATTACAGGGTTAAACCTGGCATGTGTTTAATGATTTATTTTGAAAGTCTGTTCTGGATGTCAGCAGTCACTTTATTTTGCAACTCTGCATGAGTTCTGTTTCATAATGTCACGTTAATAACCAATAACCATGCTGAAGCACTCCAGACCTTGTCAGATCAGGATCTCAACAACAACTCCAACAATGAGGATGAATGTCTGAACAGAGCCACTAAATATTCAAGCACTCAAATGACCTAAGGAAATCAGAATAAATCACATTACCATGTTCTTATTATTCACATCAACACTCCTTCGATGTTAAAACAAACCGTTTCTGAGCCGAGGCAAGGACACAAGGACCAGATGAAATTCATGGTGTTTGTGAGAAATAAGCCGCTGTGTGCGACGAGGTGACGCCTTTTATTCTTATTATTTGAATCCAGTCAATTCATCGTCATTTTACTGAATAAGGTGTAAATGTCTTTTTACTGAAGATGTAGGAAAATTTAAAGTTCTAGATTTACCTCTGACTGGAACACAGAGCTGACACTGGAGACTCCTTCCACACATCATACACAGAAGTCTAACTGTAGCGCTTGTGACTCATTCCTTTGCCTCATGTTCAGTTATCTTAGTGTGATCAGTGTGAGATTGAAGCTGGAACGGTTTTGTAAAACATTTTTTTTTCTCCATCTGACTGTAAATAATGGGCTGAAATGCATCAGTTACTATTTTTGAACTCTTTCCGATAGTCAGAAACCTTGACAGAGGTAATAAAGGCCGAGGGATTTAATGAAAAACAAGGAGATAAATATTGTCGTGATGTCATTCCAATAAACTCCAAAAACCCTCCAGAACACACACACTGAAATGATAACGAAAAAAAAAGCTAACAGAAAAAAATATGTTCCCATGAGTGAGTGAAGGAAGGTGTCTGATTTATCTGATTTATTTCCACATTGCTTTCACGGGTTTTTGAATAACCAGGTGTGTCTGTGTGCATTCGTGTGTGTGTGTTCCTGTGCGTGTCTGTGTGTGCGCGCGTGTGTGTATTTGTGTGCGTCTGTTTGTGCATTGCAGGTTGAAGAGATGTTGGATGAGGCAGAAAGAGAGAGACTCGGAAACCCTCTAACACCCGAAAAACCTCTCATCAGGCTACGAGTGCGTATCTTTAAAACACACACACACACACACACATACACACACGCACACACACACACAATGTACCTTTAAAATAGTTTTTTTTTTTTTAAATAAAAATATCTAAAGCACTCTGGATTCATGGTGACCTTTTCTACAGTTATTGATGTCTTGTTTATATTTCATGTTTTATATTTACTGGGATATACAGTACTGCTTTCTTGTTTATAAGTTGCGTTTTTATCATTTCACATTTTACTAAGTATCAGTTGTTGTTTTTTTTATTATTCTGTAGTATAATAGAATAAAATTCTAACATAAATAATGTGCAGAAATAATGCAAAGCTCAAAGTGTGCACTGTAGATATATGGATTTACATTTTTCATAAATGTACTTAAGAATAGTCTCATATCAATAATCATTTTATTTATTTATTTTTTTACAGAGACAGTAAACATTAGAGGTCATGTGACTCATACTTTCTTTCTATCTGTGGTGAACTGAATTAGTTGTAGATAACGATGGAGTGAATGCGTCGTTCCTAACGATACTGCAGAAGGGAGAGAGAGTAATAGAGTGATGTGTTAGTGGGTGTAATTGTAGGAGTTGTTTTTTGGATGGTTTGCTAAATATTTTAAGGAAATGAAAATGTCAAAGTGCTGCAGTGATTATTGTACAAGCTTCTGGGACTCCACTTCAAAAATGTCACAGCGTTTAAATAAAATCCTCTGAATCACAGAGTTAATCTCTGTGACTGTCGTCATCTACGTGTGTGTGTGTGTGTGTGTGTGTGTGTGTGTGTGTGTGTGTGTGTGTGGCACTCAGGTTGACTACAGTGGAGGATTCGAGTCCTTTAACACAATGCGTTTCAGTCAGAAGTTTGTGGATCGAGTAGCGAATCCTAAGGACATCCTACATTTTGTTCGACACAGAGAGAATAAAGACGATGTGAAAGGCAAGACACACACACACACATACATACAGAGAGAGAAGGTGTTGATTAATTCTCTTTAACAGCATCTCTGACAGTAGTGCAGCTGCACATCTCAGTGCAATAACAGCTCATGGAAGGAGTCTCCAAAGTCAGTGCTTTATAACAGTCAGAAGTAACAGAGAACAGGAAGAAAGTTGTTTCACCACATGCCATGTGTGCAGTATGACTATCAGTAATAAATAAATAGTTGTAATTGTAAATTGCTGTGGTGTGATAGGAATAAAACACTGGGGGACGTTCTGTTAGAGGAAATGAATCAGCTTCAGGGTGGAAACAGTAACACTATGTAGCTCTGTATCATCAAAAAATCTTTTTAATTTTCATGTTACAGCTTTGTGTGTTTGTTTTTGTGTGTGTGTTTGTTTGTTTGTGTGTGTGTGTTGCAGGGGAGAGTATAGATTTTAATTTGCTCCTGTCTCGGCCACCGTCTGAAGTTATGCAGTTGCGAGTCGAGGATCTTGTTAAGGAGTACTTTCAGACTGCAGAGAAGGTAACCTCCAGTCCTTTGAGACAATGGCACTGTTCATGTTAGATAAATGCTAACGAGAGCTAGTTAACTAATCTGACAAGGTAGATTTACATTTATAGTTTACAGAATTACATTTATATCAGACGCCCTTATCCAGAGCTACTTACATTTTATCTCATTTTTATATAACTGAGCAATTGAGGGTTAAGGGCCTTGCTAAAGGGCCCAGCAGTGGCAGTTTGGTGGACGTAGGAATCGAACTCACAACCTTCCGATTGGTAGCCCAACACCTTAAGCACTAAGCTACCACATCCCATAGATAATGCTGGTATTAGTCAGTTAGAACGCGTGGGTGTTTCCTCGTTTGCATATTTATGTATAATTATAAATATGACTGGGCCTGAACCTTTACACACACAAGATTGCACAAAGCAATAAAACACCATTATGTCACTTTCAGAATAAAACATGTGTCCTTCAGCCCAGAGTAATGTACTGCAGCACTTTCCTGTTCCTTCATCTCCACATGCTCTGGTCATCCACTGTAACATCATCATCTTATCATCTGTGTCCTTTCCTCATCCTGTTCCCTGGTTCACACCTGAGCTCCACTCTGTGAGAAGCAGCATGTCTCCAGACAGAATGCCTCGGTGGAAGACATGTCTGACGGTGCATGTACTTGCCTACAGAGATCATCACAATGAACGCAGACGTGCTTCAGAAAGCCAAGACTAAATGCTGCTGCACCAGTAGTCATCATCAGTACTGAGCTGAACAACCCTCCAGTATTTTCTCAGCCATCAACCGTCTTAACCCTCTGACTCTGTTCCTTGGACTCTGGTCCTCTGACTCTGTTCCACTTACTCTGGTCTTCTGACTCTGGTTCTCTGACTCTATTCTTTGGACTCTGTACCTCTGACTCTGTTCCACTTACTCTGGTCTTCTGACTCTGGTTCTCTGACTCTATTCTTTGGACTCTGTACCTCTGACTCTGGTCCTCTGACTCTATTCTTTGGACTCTGTTCCACTGACTCTATTCTTTGGACTCTGTTCCCCTGACTCTGATCCACTGACTCTGTTCCACTGACTCTTTTCATCAGACTCTATTTCAATGACTTTGTTCCTCTAACTCTGTTCCACTAACTCTGTTCCTGTGATTTGGTTCCCTCTGATCCACTGATTCTATTCCACTGACTCTGTTTTGCTGACTCTGTTCCTCTAACTCGGTTCCTGTGATTCTGTTTCCTTTGTTCATCTGACTTTGTTTTTCTGACTCTGTTTCACCTGTTGGTCTTTTTTAGCAAGTGAATATGTATCTGCAGTTATCTTATTTACCTGGAATCTTCCTCCTAATCAAGACTTTCTCACTTCTCCTCCTTCAGGGGTTGCTGAATATACTTCTTTTTGTGAAGTTCACTGTTTCTCTCTATACAGTGAGTCATAACCTCCTCCTGAAGAGACTGGAAAAAAAACATCTTACATGTTGATCTTACAAGTTGTAGCTTCTCCTGGTAAGATCAGATCTGTCAGAGGTTTTAATTGAGATGTTCTGGTTCTGGTTCTGGTTCTGGTCCGACTTGTCTCAGCTCTCCCGTGGTGTTCCTCAAGACTCGGTTCTTGGCCTGCTGTTATTTATTTCATTCTAGGTTTTCGTATCTAATCACATATTAAAGACATAAGACTTATCCAGACACGACTACTGCAGCACTGTTCCTTACAGACTCCCAGCGCAGCACCTTAACAAGCTAAAGTACATTTAGATCTCAGATGCTAGGGTTCTCATCTACACAGGATTATGTGAACACATCACACCTCTACTCCATACGTCACATACGCTGCCTCACTACTTCTTCTTCTTTTTAAAGTGCCTCTGCATTATCTGTTATAGTAATCTGACCTTCTTCTCTCACCTGCATGCACTCTCCTCGATCTTCTCGCACCTAATTAACTCTCACCTGCTTTCAGTTCACTCCTCTGACCTTCACACTGCAGGACTTCATCTCATCCACCTTTCCTTCTCTCTGTCCCTCAGTCTCATTCCTCTCTTTATTATTTAATCTATTTGTGTTTTATATCATGGTTTTATAAAGTTTTTTTTTAATTCTCATTTTTTAAGCCTTTTTTATTTGCTTTTATTATTACGTTTTACTCTACATTTAAATATTTTACAGCTTCTTATGACTGTATGTTTTTTAAGCTGTATCTTGTATCTGTAGTGTGCAGTTAGGTACCATGAAAGTTGTTATTTTATTTATTTATTTATTTATTTATTTATTTATTTATGTATTTATGTATTTATGTATTTTGTGTGTGTGTAGAATATGCAGCTGTCCCTGCTGACGGAGCAGGGCATGGGCAAAGCCGTGCAGGAGTTTGTGGATAAAGAGGAACGAGATGCCATCGAGGAGCTCATCAACTACCAGCTGGAGAAAACTCAGCGCCACCTCAGGGAACGACACGTGGAAGCCACAGAGGAGAAGATCGATGAGGAGGTGAGGAACTAGCAGTAGAAATAAAGGAGCAGAGTGGAAAAGGACTCAGTAAATAACTACACTTCATTCTTTTTGATCTGTTTATAGGTACATTTAAAATTAGCTAGTTTATCACTTCCTTTAGAGCAGTTACAGTATAAACACTCGTTTCCTCATGTTTCCTTCTATTCTTTCTCTCAAACACTAATCGCAAGCTGGTCACGTTTCTAAAAAACGCAAATAAGCGTAAACTCCTTTGACAAGAAAGGGACCAGATTTACCTCTGACTGTAACACAGTAATGACACTGGAGAGTCCATTTCACAGTCCTTATACATTGAAATAACCCTTATTAATCTTTATTAATGAATATTAATGAATTGAGGAAGTGTGTGTGTGGGTGGGTGTGTGTGAGTGTGGGTGTGTGTGAGTGTGGGTGGGTGAGTGTGGGTGGGTGTGTGTGAGTGTGGGTGGGTGTGTGTGAGTGTGGGTGGGTGGGTGTGTGTGAGTGTGGGTGGGTGTGTGTGAGTGTGGGTGGGTGGGTGTGTGTGAGTGTGGGTGGGTGTGTGTGAGTGTGGGTGGGTGTGTGTGAGTGGGTGTGTGTGAGTGTGGGTGGGTGGGTGGGTGTGTGTGAGTGTGGGTGGGTGGGTGTGTGTGAGTGTGGGTGGGTGGGTGTGTGTGAGTGTGGGTGGGTGGGTGTGTGTGAGTGTGGGTGGGTGGCTGGATGATTTCTCCTAATCCTCCCAAACTGCACTTAATCTCCTGAAAGTAAAGCCACACGATGAACACCAGCATAATAAACAAGTACTTGAGTATTGATATTATTCACACTGCCACTAATCACATCTGAGCTTTCAGCCAACTGCCATTTACGTTTTGAACCTGGCCAATATGTAACCATAGCAACCATAATCATAGTCAGAAGTCATGATAAACCTTCACCTCCACCTCACACACATTATCTCTAGCGAGACACTTGCGTGAGAGTAAATACTAATCCTCCAGCACGGCTGGATCCTGGACTCAGAGGCAGAGCTGAAGCTGTGACATTCATGTTTACACTTCTGTGCAGTTCCTCACTAACTCGGTACGCTGATGAGCAGGCGGCTGTTTGTAGCTGCCGTAGACTGATTGAAAACAGGAACGAACTCAATTCCACAAGTGCAGCTATAAATGGTTAAAAACGGAGGTGTTCAATAATAAACTGCTGTATTGTAAAAGGAATAAAAGCTCTAGGTTTTTTTTTTTCACTTTTACCATTGACTCTGGAGGAAAAGAAAACAAGTCTTTGAATCACTGTTCCTGAAATCTCCAGGTCCTTCTACATTTTTGTATTCTCACTACCCTCCCTCACACACCGCTTCTCACCGGCTGCTAATCACTTCTACACAATCGGCTCACACTTCTACACAATCTTCTACACAATCAATAGAGACACAGTTCTAAATGAAGATTTGTTGATGTCGGTCACTGCAGTGACACAGAGCACAGCGATGCTGCAGTAATACACTGTCGCCATGGATACATCAAATTATTCCCTGCTTGCAACTCATACACACGAGCACTTAAAAATAGCCGTCAGCGGGAAAAGGTCTTTAATGGTTCTTTAAGGATTTCCAGCTCACGGAAAGATGGATCTGCTTGAGAAGCTCACTGATGCACTTTCGTTTAGGGTCCTAGCTGAAAGTATTATTGGTTCCCCTTTACACAAGCAAAGAACTCTAAATAGTTCTGAAGGAGAGCTGTACTATATACTATATTAATTCAGTTTATTTATTTACAATCTGAAGAAAATGAGTTTTCTCTTCACCAAAGTTTTTTTTTCAGTGTTTCAGAAGTATATTTCTTTTCTTTTTTTTTCTATTTCTCCATACAATTAAAGGTGGGGTCTCCGTTGTTTGAAAGCCAATGTTGACATTTGAAATCACCAAAACAAACATGCCCCTGCCCCTAATGGGTCTCACCCCTGTATTGATGGCTCCGCCCACATATACATGTGTAACCCAGGCAACTAATGGAAAGAAATGTGTCATAGCACAAAAGTTATTATAGCTGAAGGGAAGAACAATACGATTGCAGATAAACACTCACTCACGCACTCATTTTCTACCTCTTATCCGAACTACCTCGGGTCACGGGGAGCCTGTGCCTATCTCAGGCGTCATTGGTCATCAAGGCAGGATACACCCTGGACGGAGTGCCAACCCATCACAGGGCGCACACACACACACTCTCATTCACTCATGCAATCACATACTACAGACAATTTTCCAGAGATGCCAATCAACCTACCATGCATGTCTTTGGACCGGGGGAGGAAACCGGAGTACCCGGAGGAAACCCCCGAGGCGAGAACATGCAAACTCCACACACACAAGGTGGAGGTGGGAATCGAACCCCCGACCCTGGAGGTGTGAGGCAAACGTGCTAACTACTAAGCCACCGTCATTTGGAGGCAGGTCATTTGCCGTCCAGGGACCAAAGCTGTGGAACGCACTTCCAGCACACATACGATGCATCACTGTACTGAGTGTTTTTAAATCGCAGTTGAAAACTCATTTATTTATGCAAGCTTTTAACACATAGCCCCTGATTCAACTGCTATTTTATGTTCATTGTGTTCTTATATTTTTATTGGCTATTGTTGTTTTACTGGAAAGCACCTCGTGCTCCTTTTGGTTGTTGTAAGGTGCTCTATAAATAAATTTTGATTGATTGATTTATTGATATTGATAACGCAGTTTTCTGAAGCATTTCTCAAACAACGGAGACCCCACCTTTAATGAATTTTGCTTTATACTTCATCTTTGGATTATTTTCTTTTCTTTCAAAAAAATCACCACGTTAATTATATCACACGGATTCAGCAATAAGCAAACAAATGAATGAATGAATGAATGAATTCTAATTATAAATAAGAATAAATGAGACCTTTAGCCTGCTGGAGTGGCTGAAGGTCATAAAAATTCATTGAATAAAAAAAAAAAATCAGGTCTTATAAAACTGAATAATAAAATTCCAGTAGAGACATTTGTTCAGACAGGAAAAATAAAAATGCATTAAGCCTGATTATTATTTATTTTTTAAAACTGTGTTAAAAGCAGCCAGCGCTCCTGCTGAATAGAGGGGGAACAAATAAAATGAAATAATCACAGTGTATCACTCATTTAAAGCTTTTCAATTAAAAACGAATGCCTGAGGTGCTGAGAGACCTTCACCCCAGAGTCTATCGCACATTAATATTTGTTTTATACCCCACAGGACTGAGAGGAAATAACGATTAAACTTCTAAGCTCTCACACACCACCTCACCTCACTGTCCACTTCACGGTGTTCATGGATTTAAACGCTTTCCTCTGAGTGTGTTAGAGCCGATTTCTGCAGCTTTGAATCCTGCTCCTTCATTACATGCTGTAATCACTGGTCAACATATCACACAACTTGTTTATTAGAGAAAAAAAAAAAGAATTGAGTCGTTTGAGAGTCGACTCTTTTAAGGAACTGAATCGGTGAGAGAAAGAAACATTGTTCATTTAAATAATCTAAAATCGTCTTTCCGTAATTTAGTCTACCTCACGTTCACTCTGGATTATATGTGGAGTAAAAGCTTGAGGCTGCGCTGTGAAAGGAAACTAATCAACATCGGGGTGCTGTGATGAAACACGGATACTGTTAACACATTCAGATTGTTTTATCTGTGGTAAAGTTTGTGAAACAGTTTAGTTCCTGGTTTCATTTCATGCCTCAGGATTTCAGATTGAATTAGTTGCTGAAGCTCGTGTGGTGTCTCAGGTTCCAGGTCTGTAACTTTTAGTGTGTGTGAAGTGCACACATGGAGTTAATAGAACTCTGAAAGCTGAAAACATGAACTTAATGACCCTGACTGTGTGACTCTCAGGAACTTCATGTTCCTCCTGTACAGTATAAAGTGTTGCAGCGCTCACTGGGATCTGAGCCAATTTAAAGCTAACTACGGACATTACTGCAATAATTAGTGCTAATGTGTCTGTCCTTTTATTATGACGTGTGGAACACTTCATTCGTTCGTTCATTCATTCATTCATTCATTCATTTATTCATTCATTCATTTTTCCAGTCATCATGAATTTTTTACTGTCTGTCTGACAAGGTGGTGTGTTTACAGACTGCACAGAGGGTGTGTAAGAGCCAACAGTCTGTAAATATCAAGCAGAAGTATTAGTGAAGATCAGAGGCTTTTACTGTGACGCATAGAGCAAATGGCTTCAACCATTATTTACTCTGTGTGTGTGTGTGCTCAGATTCGCCGCTTTAGAGACTCGAAGAAGAACACAGCAGAAGAGGATGAAGAAGTGCAAGAGGTCAGTGACACACACATACACACACACACACACACACTGCGGTCTAAACAGTGTCCATGTTATAACCGTCAGCGCTCCAGAGTTTAAATCCAGATGTTTAAATCCTGATGTGATAAGTTTGATAGTTATGAGTGTGTATTTAATCCAGATGTTTACACCTGTGCATGTGTTGAAGGCGATAAACCGAGCGAGAGCTCAAAGAGATCCTGCAAGGGGTGACGATTTCAACCAATTAGATGAACCGGCAGACGTTTCCATGGATTCCAATGAAGACGACGCCCCCATACCGCCAGTTAGGGGAAGAGGGCGGGGCTCCAGAGCAAGAGGAGGGAGGGGCCAAAGCAGTGCATCAAGAGGAAGAGCACGAGGTATACACACACTATTGAATACCGACTTTTCCCCAAAATGTTGACGGTTTATTCAAATGAATTTGAAACAGCTCAGGATTTTTTGGAACCACATTGCTGTTGCCTAGCAACCAGTGAAAAACTTGGGCCGTTGTCAGATACTGTATAGTAATGGTTTTCTATCACTGTGTCTCATACTGGTTGTTGGTTCGCTGGTTGTTCCTGAAGTTTCCGATTTTCACATTCAGTAATTAATGTTGATGTTAATGTTGATTTTACTGTGTGGTTGATTTTAATGTTGATTTTAATGTGTCTCATGTCTGATTGCAACTAATTAACATCATAATTTCACTCACACTACAGGGACAATCAGCAGAGAACTAAAACCTGCTTCTTCTAAATGTCACTTTAACACACACACACACACACACACACACACACACACACACACACACACACACTGTCAGTCTTTCCATTTGTTTTGTTTTTTAAATATCTCTGATTAGTAAAAAGCCATAAGAACTTCTTTTAAGAGTTGATGTTGAAGTGTGTGACGTAATGAAGACTAACATTAACATTCTCATTAATATTATCATCAGTGATGTAGTAGAATCATCTCAGACAGACGTGTCACTGAATACAGGCGAGAAAATAAAAGATTGAAGCTTTGAAGGAGTTAATTGTCTGTTAGAGAACAAAGTTTCATATTTTTACTAAAATACCATTTTCACAAAGCTAAAAGTTCATTTTTTCCCTTTCTGTTCACTGAGTGAAGTGTTAGAGGTTAAAAAACCTTCCTGATTTGTGTCTTTGTCTCCACTCACTCACTCACTCACTCTCACTCACTCTCACTCACTCACTCACTCACTCACTCACTCACTCTCACACTCGCTCTCACTCACACTCGCTCTCACACCTACATTATCATTTCTGTCGCTCTCTTACTTCCAAGAAGACAATCATTTTTTAAA
>NC_083460.1:12845203-12902703 GCF_030014155.1 Tachysurus vachellii
TCCTCTCTCCTCCTTTCCCTTCCTCTCTCCTCCTCTTCCCTCTCCTCCTTTTCTCTCCTGTCCTCCTCTCCTCTTTTCTCCTCTCCGCTTCTGTCCTTCTCTCCTATCCTCACCTCTTCTCTCCTCTCTGCTCCTGTCCTCCTCTCCTCTCTCCTTCTTTCCTCTCCTCTCCTCTCCTCTCCTCCCCAGTCCTTGTCTCCTCTCCTCTCTCTTTCTTTCCTCTCCTGTCCTCCTCTCCTCTCTCCTTCTTTCCTCTCCTCTGCTCTCCTCTCCTCCCCAGTCCTCGTCTCCTCTCTCCTCCTTTCCCTTCCTCTCTCCTCCTCTTCTCTCTCCTCCTTTTCTCTCCTGTCCTCCTCTCCTCTTTTCTCCTCTCCACTTCTGTCCTTCTCTCCTATCCTCACCTCTCCTCTCCTCTTCTCTCCTCTCCTCCTCTCCACTCCTCTCTCCAGTATGAAGTGACCTCATCACACGCTCTTGTTCTTTTACGTGCTGAATATGTTTATTTTTGAGAGACAGTGAAGATCAGAGACAGTGAGGAAAACGTTCCAACACAATCAATGAGCAGCTTCTCAGGAGCACTGATCCCTCTGATTATTATTGACCTCATGAGACATTACTTCAGAATCTCTGCACTAAAGCCATCGACTTGTTTTTGTTTTCATCTTGATGAGATTCCAGTGGAGACGAAATGTCACGTCCTGCTAAGCCAAAGTTTATTTCTGTCTGATGCTCCTCTCCACTTACCTTAACTTACTGTTGTACTATTCTTTTTATTTGATTGTTGGTTTGTTTACTCTTTTTTTGCTGTTTGTTCTTTTTTTCATCTTCTAATACAGTAATTGGATAAAATACATATGCTTTTTATTTTGTTTTGTTTTTCTTCATTTCATTTTTTTACTTTTTTTTTGGTAAAATTCTGTTTCTTATTATTTATTTATTTTTTTAAAGTTTTGTTTACTCAAAACAAGTTTGACTAAATAGATGGCTTTGAAAACCGTGCTAGCTGGAGAAAGGGTTTAAATAAATGAACTTGAAATACATTCAGAATGAACTGCATTTTACATTTGATTCATAACATGAGGAGGTAGTAGCGTCCCGGCCGAGTTCCATCTGTTTGACTTAGAACTTTTCGTTTTGTTTACTTTTTTTTTATTTTACTTTTTGCTTGACTTGTTTACTTTGTAAAAGTCTGTATTTGTGTGTCTGTGTGTGTGTACACATGTTGGCAAAATAGAGGTAGGTTTATCCTTTGGTAATTATCCTTTGGTAATTATCTTTTGGCAAGCGATGGTATCATGGCACACACATACACACACACACTTAGCATCACAGTCAGCTTCCCTCATTAAGCTCTGCAGATGGACACACACACAGACCACCTGTTTCCTTTCACCCATCGTCTTTAGCAGCAGGTGTGTAGGGAGAGCTGAAGTGTTAACACAGATGTGCAGGTTTCCTCTCAGTCTCTCACAGCTCACTGTAAGTGTTCACTGATTAATCTGAGCAGCAGAGAGCTGAGGAAATCACTGAGGAACGTGAACTTCACTAATCCGGCCCTCATTAACACCGCTAAGCATTTAGAGAGGATTAACTAAATTACCTCACACACACACACACACACACGCGTAACTCCTACACAGCATTATGTCTTTACCGTAAATGAATGCAAATGTAGTTTATTTGTGATAATAATAAGTCCTGCCTGATTAAGGGAACCGTGAGTGCACGAGAGGGGTGTGTGTGTGTGTGTGTGTGTGTGTGTGTGTGTGTTCTGGTTTTAATCTTTGTTCTGTGTTCTTAGTCACTGATTACACACTGCCGAATCCACGCTGACACACAACTTAATTCTCTTGTGATGAATGGATGGAGGAATGGACAGACAGACAGACAGATGGACAGATGGATTCACACTCATTTGTCAGTGCTTGTGTTTTCAGCAGGAGCTCAGTGAGCTGTAGGAACAGCAGCCGGCTGCTTCTTGTTGACTGTGTAATTGTTCCTGTTGCTTTTAGTTTGTTGTGCAGCTCAGTTCTTTCGCCTGCTAATAGAAGCAGCTCAACATGGTGAAGGTCAGAGTCTTATTGTGCAGATGACGAGAGGAAAACCTCGGGGTCGTGACATCTGAGCAGAGACAAGAGAATATTATTGATTTAAATAATAGCCAACTGATCTCAGTATAGAAAACACACACGTCCCACAGTGTAGCAGTGTAGAATATTAAATAAATTCACCACTCCTCCTGTGCCCCCTCTCTCCCTCACACACACACACACACACACATTGTATCTCTACAAGTTTTACTTTGGAAGTTGAAAGCAGTTTTCTGAGTCATTGGGGGATACACACACACACACACACACACACACAGATAACAGGTGATTGATTATGTGTAGGTGAGCACCTCTGAGAAAATGTGAGTGATTAGGGAAAGAAAAGGAAAACTGATTGCATGCTGAAGAGAGTGAGGGGGGAAAGCACTGGCGGTTGAGACTCTGAGTCGTAAAGTGTACCATTTTTGATCTGTTGTTTGGTGACAGCTGTAAAATGACACATTTCAGCATTTTTAGTAGATTCACTGAAGGGGAAAGGACACGGGGGGTTGAGCAGGTGCTCTTATGCCCCCTTTCCACCAGAAAGAACCAGGTGCTGGTTCAAAGTTGGTTCCACTGGCAAACCTTCTAAGAACCGGTTTGCCTTTCCATCGGTTAGAGAGCCGTCACAGAACCGAGTCTGACATCACTGTATACGTGTCACGTTATACAGCACCGTTAGTGCAGCAGCGGCAAACACAACAACAATGGCAGATGTTGCTTTACTGTTAATGCTCATGGCTTTGTGAACCTACATTAGCATCCAAACGCGGCGAATCCAATGTGTACGTGCAGCTCCATGTAATGTGTAGAAACGGAGGTTGCAATCGAGAATAACAGAAAGTACATAACATTATTTTATCATTAACACATTTATCATTAACAATGCTACAAAGTTAGCATTAGCATGTAACTACCTACTATCATGTGTGCTGATAATTGATCATATTGCGGTAAAGTAAAAGTGTATTAAACATTAGTATACTTAAGGTAACATTATCAAAGGCGCTAACAGTAACCCCACCCACAGCCCCTACTTAAGGTAACATTATCAAAGGCGCTAACAGTAACCCCACCCACAGCCCCTACTTAAGGTACATTATCAAAGGCGCTAACAGTAACCCCGCCCACAGCCCCTACTTAAGGTAACATTATCAAAGGCGCTAACAGTAACCCCACCCACAGCCCCTACTTAAGGTACATTATCAAATGCGCTAACAGTAACCCCACCCACAGCCCCTACTTAAGGTAACATTATCAAAGGCGCTAACAGTAACCCCGCCCACAGCCCCAACTTAAGGTACATTATCAAAGGCGCTAACAGTAACCCCACCCACAGCCCCTACTTAAGGTAACATTATCAAAGGCGCTAACAGTAACCCCGCCCACAGCCCCTACTTAAGGTACATTATCAAAGGCGCTAACAGTAACCCCACCCACAGCCCCAACTTAAGGTATATTATCAAAGGCGCTAACAGTAACCCCACCCACAGCCCCAACTTAAGGTACATTATCAAAGGCGCTAACAGTAACCCCGCCCACAGCCCCTACTTAAGGTACATTATCAAAGGCGCTAACAGTAACCCCGCCCACAGCCCCTACTTAAGGCAACATTATCAAAGGTGCTAACAGTAACCCCACCCACAGCCCCTACTTAAGGCAACATTATCAAAGGCGCTAACAGTAACCCCGCCCACAGCCCCTACTTAAGGCAACATTATCAAAGGCGCTAACAGTAACCCCACCCACAGCCCCTACTTAAGGCAACATTATCAAAGGTGCTAACAGTAACCCCGCCCACAGCCCCAACTTAAGGTATATTATCAAAGGTGCTAACAGTAACCCCGCCCACAGCCCCTACTTAAGGCAACATTATCAAAGGCGCTAACAGTAACCCCGCCCACAGCCCCAACTTAAGGTACATTATCAAAGGTGCTAACAGTAACCCCACCCACAGCTCCAACTTAAGGTATATTATCAAAGGTGCTAACAGTAACCCCACCCACAGCTCCAACTTAAGGTATATTATCAAAGGTGCTAACAGTAACCCCACCCACAGCTCCAACTTAAGGTATATTATCAAAGGTGCTAACAGTAACCCCACCCACAGCTCCAACTTAAGGTATATTATCAAAGGCGCTAACAGTAACCCCACCCACAGCTCCAACTTAAGGAAACATTATCAAAGGCGCTAACAGTAACCCCACCCACAGCTCCAACTTAAGGTATATTATCAAAGGCACTAACAGTAACCCCACCCACAGCTCCAACTTAAGGTAACATTATCAAAGGCGCTAACAGTAACCCCACCCACAGCCCCTACTTAAGGTAACATTATCAAAGGCGCTAACAGTAACCCCACCCACATCCCCTACTTAAGGTAACATTATCAAAGGCGCTAACAGTAACCCCACCCACAGCCCCTACTTAAGGTAACATTATCAAAGGCGCTAACAGTAACCCCACCCACATCCCCTACTTAAGGTAACATTATCAAAGGCGCTAACAGTAACCCCACCCACAGCCCCTACTTAAGGTAACATTATCAAAGGCGCTAACAGTAACCCCACCCACAGCCCCTACTTAAGGTACATTATCAAAGGCGCTAACAGTAACCCCGCCCACAGCCCCTACTTAAGGTACATTATCAAAGGCGCTAACAGTAACCCCGCCCACAGCCCCTACTTAAGGTACATTATCAAAGGCGCTAACAGTAACCCCGCCCACAGCCCCTACTTAAGGTACATTATCAAAGGCGCTAACAGTAACCCCGCCCACAGCCCCTACTTAAGGTACATTATCAAAGGCGCTAACAGTAACCCCGCCCACAGCCCCTACTTAAGGCAACATTATCAAAGGCGCTAACAGTAACCCCACCCACAGCCCCTACTTAAGGTAACATTATCAAAGGCGCTAACAGTAACCCCACCCACAGCCCCTACTTAAGGTAACATTATCAAAGGCGCTAACAGTAACCCCACCCACAGCCCCTACTTAAGGTACATTATCAAAGGCGCTAACAGTAACCCCGCCCACAGCCCCTACTTAAGGTACATTATCAAAGGCGCTAACAGTAACCCCGCCCACAGCCCCTACTTAAGGTACATTATCAAAGGCGCTAACAGTAACCCCGCCCACAGCCCCTACTTAAGGTACATTATCAAAGGCGCTAACAGTAACCCCACCCACAGCCCCTACTTAAGGCAACATTATCAAAGGCGCTAACAGTAACCCCACCCACAGCCCCTACTTAAGGCAACATTATCAAAGGTGCTAACAGTAACCCCGCCCACAGCTCCAACTTAAGGTATATTATCAAAGGTGCTAACAGTAACCCCACCCACAGCTCCAACTTAAGGTATATTATCAAAGGCGCTAACAGTAACCCCGCCCACAGCTCCTGACGCAAGCGGTTCTTTAGTCTAGACCAGGGGTCGGCAACCCGCGGCTTCGGAGCCGCAAGTGACGCTTTCATCCCTCTGCTACGGCTCCCTGTAGATTTGGAAAATAATTAATTCAAAAATTAATTTAAATTTATTTTATTTTAGTCGGATTGTTTTTTAAAAAATGTAATTCTAAATACTAAGATTATGATGCTCTTGTAACATTAAAATAAACCGTGTTTAATTTTCTGTCGTCAATTTGTTGCGAAATCCGACACACAGAAGCAGACACGTTTTTGGTTTCCTGCCGCCAGCAAGTTAAAATTTTGATGTCATGAATACAAAGAGGACTCAATTAGACATTGAACATTTTATTTGAAAGTAACCTTCAACCCAGCGTCTTTTTTGTTAAGGTTAGTTCAAACTGTTCAAAATATTTTTGTTTCCCTGCAGAAATAAAATTTTGTTTACTCTGTAGCAGTTCATTGAGTTCATAAATGCAACACACTGCAGTTTTTACCTTTATACTTTCCATTAAGGTGAAAACGATATATGCAGTGTTATCTTTTTAGATGTCAAAAGGGTTTTGTGGCTCCCTGTGTTTTTTTTTCTGTGGGAAACGGGTCCAAATGGCTCTTTGAGTGTTTAAGGTTGCCGACCCCTGGAATAGACCATCAACGTTTTGGTGCTACTTAAGAACCACTTTTCCTGGTTCAGAGCCGGTGCTTTGGGTGTCGAAAAAGAAAGAAATGATTTTAAATTAGGCTCTGGCTCCGAACCAGCACTCAAACTGCCTCGGTGGAAAAGGGGCATTATTTCTGTTCATGATCACTTTCACACCATACAGATTTTATTAATGTAAACTTTGAACTCTGAGTTCACAAAACCAGAAGGTGGGACTGTTTTCTGTGTTCCTCACACGTTTGTGTGTGTGTGTGTGTGTGTGTGTGTGTGTGATTAGTCATTTCACACATACAAGATTTTAGATTTTGTATCATTTTCATTTCTCTCCATTTTGAACTGTTGGTAATTTTTTTTCTTTTGTTTCTGCTGATTTCTAATGACGGTCTTATTGTTACAAAAGTGAAGGATTTAAATTTAAAAAAAAAAAACAGAGAGAGAGAAAACAGGGTTGAGTTCTGTGTCGGCATGGTAACAGGGATGTGTTGTGGGGAAATGAAGTGCTCAGTTCTGTTTAGAAATGTTCATGTGTCACTTTCCAGGCAGGCTATCGGGACGTCTTTCACTGATTCAGTAAGCAATTCACACTCTTTTCTCTTTCCTCTTTTCTCTTTCCACTCGGATCATGATGAACCTCAACATTTAAAACACAGAACAATGAAATCTAGGTGAGTTTTAAAAGTGTCAGGGAAGATTTCTGAAATTTGACAGAAGTTACTGAGCTCATAGTACGTGTCAGACCCCAGTGCCTTCTGGGTAAATTCTACAATCTACAAACGTTGAGTTAAAACCTCAGGCTTTTAAAAGTGTGCTTAACAAACTTCAATGCGCACGATTTCACAGTTGACCTTCAGATCTCAGCAGGAGGGAGAGATGGAGAGGAACAAGGCTCAAGGATGCGTTACTGTGTTTCAGTGGTTTTCTGAACGGAGACAGAATCATGTGGCTCAGTCAGAGGATTTTGCGTCTCTGGAGTGTTATATGCTCTGACCACTAGGAGGCAGGTCTGAGCTGAAACATTAGCAATCATGTCTCCTATACAGCAATAAAGACACAGTTTGCTGTAGCGTCATGTTAATCAGAGGTGCCACCGACTCTATAGCCCTCAAGTCCTCTTTCTCTTCAGCTTGTCTGTCTGTCTGTATCTCTGTTTGTGTCTCTGTCTGTCTGTCTGTCTGTCTGTATCTCTGTCTGTCTGTGTCCCTGTCTGTATCTTTGTCGGTCGGTCTGTATCTCTGTCTGTATCCCTGTCTGTCTGTATCTTTGTCGGTCTGTCAATTGCTCTGTCTGTATTTCTGTCTGTCTGTCTGTGTCTCTGTCTGTGTCCCTGTCTCTGTCTATCTGTATCTTTGTCGATCAGTCTGTGTATCTCTGTCTGTCTATGTATCTGTCTGTCTGTATCTTTGTCGGTCGGTCTGCATCTCTGTCTGTCTGTCTCTGTCCGTCTGTCTGTGTCTCTGTCTGTATCTCTGTATGTCTGTCTGTATCTCTGTATGTCGGTGGGTATCAGGAGAATGTTTGTGTATTATAATAATAATAAGAAGAATATTCATGTGAGTGAGTCTGAGCACAACGGTCTGTCTGTCTTTATTTTATACATTCCAGGTTATTAATAATTCCATTATTATTAATGGAGCTATGACAGATTTTTAGTCATTCAGTCTCTTAATGCTGTAGTGAAGAGGGTATTGAGATACTTTGATTTAGACATTTCTATCATGTTTAAACGGCCCTATTCATGAGAGGGACAGATAGCGAGAAAGACAGAGAGCCTGATAGACAGACAGAGACACTGAGGCAGACAGACAGTAAAGTTGAAGGTTTTTTTTCTTTTTTTTTTTTTTTTTAAGTTTTAGAAATTAGGAGATGACAAGACAGGAAGACAAGAGAGAGACACATTGAGACAGAGAGAGAGACAGATAGACAGTGATTCAGTGAGACACTGCTTGGCCGCTTTTCTCTTTTCTTACCTTTTTTCCTCTTTTTTTCTCCCTGCAGCTCAAAGGTAGAAGACAGTCAGATAAAGATTCAGATACAGTGAGATGGAGAGACAGTGAAACAGATGGAGTATGAGACAGACAGTGTGTATGATGGAGAAAAGTACAAAGGGTTGTTTACATCAGTTCACATTTCTCTTCCTCACGTTCTTCTCTTCTCTTCTCTCTGCAGGTCACTATAGAGGACAGCGACTCAGAGGACGACCTGTCCTTTGTCAAGACGTCTCGTCCTGCACAGAAGTAAGAGTGTGTGTGCGTGTGTGTGTTGCGTGTGTGTGTGTGTGTGTGTGTGGAGTGAAGTATAATATAAGCACTCTGAGTAAGTGTGTTTGTGAGTGGATTAGAACACACACACACACACACACACACACACACACACTCTTGGCTGGCAGGTTTCAGTTGAACAGAAAATTGAAGTTACAGGCTGTTGCCGTGGATACAGTGATAGTGGAGCAGCCAGAATGAAATCAACATCGTTACAGTTTATTATTAATATACAGAGGTGTTATTACACACTGTAACTCGCTCTAAAACACTCAAACACTCGATCTGTGAAATAAGTCAATAAACAGTTGTTTTTAAATAACTGATGTGTATTGCAAAAACCTTAGAGAACTGATCACATGTTGATACTTTAGTATTGATGCTAATTTTTATTGAGGTCATTATTGTTGTTTTCAAAGTGTAAAAGAAAAAAAATAAACAAATCAGTAAACGTGTTTTTCTTTCTCTTTTTCTCTTCGTGTTCCAGATCTTCCACTTTTTCTTCTTCCAGTAGGCGGGGCTCCCAAAGTCTCAGCCAATCATATAAAGGAGTCTGCTTTGAAGAAGAGGATGATGATGTAAAAACACACACACCCACACACACACACAGTTACTTTGCTAAATCAGTTATTTCTACTGGGGTTGTCTGTATGCTTCTCTTTCTCCCTTTCACTCTCTCTCTCTCTCTCTTCACAGGATGAGTTTGACCCGTTTAAGACAGCAGGTCGTCAGGGTAGATGACCACTGGATAAACCTGACCTCTCTCCCCCAGTGTACTCCATCACCCCTCCATCACTCCCTCATTACTTTTTCCCATTTCTCTACTCCTGCGCTGTCAGTTTTTGTTCTGTTAGAGTTACTGCAGCGCACAGCCGCTTCTGTCCATCTGGAGTCAAGTGTAAAGGCCACATGAAGTTCAGTGCAGTTTGAGTGCAGATCTTACTGTCTTGAGATGTGGTCTATGTTCTAATCATTATCACTTACTGCCTGTCTCTCTCTGTGTCTCTCTGTCTTCATCACTCTCTGTCCCTTCCTGTCTCCATCACTCTGTCTCTCTCTCTCTCTCTCTCTCTCTCTCTCTCTCTCTCTCTCTCTCTCTCTCTCTCTCTCTGTTATCTCTGTTTTTCTCAGAAATCTTCCCCGTAAGTGTGTAGACAGAGCGTCAGTAAGGTTAAACTCCAGGTTGTCTGATGAGTTTAACGTCCTTTTTAATGACTCTTGATGATGTCAGTGGCTGTGATTCTGACTGGCTTTTGTTCAGTCTGTCGACACTTTCTTCCACTACTTTTGCTTTAATCTGATCTCTGTTCATGTGAAAAAAACACATTCTCAGTAAACTTTCTTATATTTTCCTCTTCTGTGTGTGTTTTCTGTAATAAAACACACACAAACACACACACACAATGCTGTTCGCAGTGTTCAGGATAGAGATGTTTACATTGCAACTTCTCTGTAAAATGACAATCTGTGCTTTTTGTGACAGAGAGAGAGAAAGGGAGAGAGACAAAAAGAGAGAGGGAGAGAGACAAAGAGAGAGAGACAAAGAGAACGAGAGAGAGACAAAGAGAGAGAGAGATGGAGAACGAGAAAGAGACAGAGAGAGTTGTGCAATTGTAAACTGTTAAAATACACATTGTGTTGTTCATTTATAAATTAAACAGCATAATCATTACAAATCTCTGTGCTATAAGGAATAACACACACCAGACCCTGCGGTTATAGGAACATAATCCACTTCAGGGTGTTACAGTAACCCCACTCCACTACACACACACACACATACACATACACACACACACACACACACACACACACACACACTGGAGTGACTGGAGCTTGTGTAATTCAGTCTATCTGTTTCATGCAGTAGAGACGTCTCTAAACACTGAGTTGTCTCTCTGCAGCAGTTTACTCCGTTAACATTTACCTGAGACAAAAAAAAACCCACAAGGCTAATGCTAGTCTTATTACTTAAATTATTATTATCACTTAAATTTAAAAGAATGATAAAACCTTGTACATCACACACACTAGCATTTCATCATGACTGAGTTCACTACATTTTGAGGAGATTTTTTTCAACAAATTTTTTGTATTATGATATATTAAAAAAAAAAAAACTCGGATGTAAAGAACCCTGTGCTGTTCTCTGTGCTGCTGATTAATGAGTTTGTTCAGTTGTTAGCAGTGATTAATGAGATCATTATAGCACCAGCTCTGGTCATGCAGTAATTACTGAGATGTCACCTGAGAGACTTGTTTTTGAGTCGGATTCCTCTTAAAAGTCTGACATGAATTCTGGATTGTGACCTTTCCAGTTTACAGTACAGTGTGTGACTAGCAGCAGCGCTCTGAGGAGAATTGAGGCGATTGCTTCACCTGATCTCTTGCCCTGGGCTCGGTGCCTCATCCTGAACCCGTTACTGCTGACTGGCCACTTTTACATTCTCAGTGAATTCATTACTTTAGAAGGTTCTGAGATCTGCAACACAAATCTCTGCATACATCCTTCATCGATCGCTCAAATGTTATGCACATTTCAGTGAGAAGAAGCCAACCCTGTGAGGATACTGAGGTATCTAGTGATGTACCAGCTCAAGTTGTATTCTGCTTCATGAAGATTCGGGCCTTCTAAGAGAAGATGTTACCTCTGTGGTCTTTGAGGACAACAACCTCCTCATTAATACACAATTGTCGTACTGTATCTGACTGTAGTAAGGACATTATTCATAATAACACTCTCCTGTGTTTATAACGGTTTATAATCACACCCTCCGTGAGTCTGGTTTCTCTCAAGGTTCCATCTGAGGGAGTTTTTCCTCACCACAGTCACCTCAGACTTGTTCAATAGGGATAAATACAAACACATTTAAATATTAATGTTAAACTTTTGTATAGTAATAAACTTTTTATACTATATTTCTTATGTTCTGTAAAGCTGCTTTGATTTAATAAATAATTCAATTAATAAAATTGAATTGAATTGAATTTCTGAAAGTTTTCACCGCTATCCTTCCATTAAACTGACACTTCCTGCAGGAGGTGAACTGCTGCTGTAGATGTTTTGTATTTAAAAAGTCTTTTTGGACATTTGTGTTCAGGAGTTTTTACAGATACAAGCAAAAAAATATAGATTTTTCTCCAAAAAATAGAGATTAGTTTTCAGAAAAGTTTTGCTTTGAAGTTGAGTAACTGAGCGAATGGAAGATGAGTTCAGAGAATGTAAGCGAGGTCACAGACTGGACCGGAGATCAAGAGTTCACTTAAGTATTAGCATTTTTATGATTGCCTTCCGAATATTTATCAAGTTCGGAAAACAACTGAGTTTCTTTTTTTTTTTTTTTTTACTGTTACTATGTTTTCATTTGTAATAATGAAGGTATTTTGGTATAGAAACACATTTTGGCATCTCTATAGTGTTCTGTAGGTGGTGCACAAACTTTTGCACTGAGATATCTGTTCTGTGTAAGTTTTGTGTTGCTCTATTTAAACTTTTCTGGCTCCAAAGTGAATGACATCCATAGACATTGCACAGTATTAAGGTTTGTAGGTGTGACAGATAAGTTTACATGGTTTTTAACTTCCTCCAGGGACTTCACACGGAACCGTGTCTTATAGGGACAGTTGTAGGGATCTCCCTAACCCCTACTTGCTACTCCCTATTCCCTTCTCTCTGTCCCCTATTCCTTCTCCCCTAGTCCCTGTATTTTACATCTGGGTGTTCTGCGTTTGTAGCACTGAATTATACATCAACTGCAGCAGTGCATTGTGGGATTTCAGTGCATGAGTTATTTCACATTTCACATTCTTTCAGATTCACTGACTGTTTGTGAAGAACTTTGAGTGTTTCCTCCTGATCACCTGCACTTTGAAGTGTTCTGAGAAGCATCTCGGTAATGGCGTGTGTGTGTGTGTGTGTGTGTGTGTGTGTGTGTGTGTGTGTGTGTGAGCACTCAAAGCACTTTACAAAATAAAAAGTGGTCTCTTTGATCTCTAAACGAGCCAAACACTTAACTCCTATTTCAAAATCTCATCTGAACCACAGATCCTTTGTAGTGTGAAACACAAACTCCATCTCTGAAGGCTGTCGGTCTGTAAAAACTGCCATGTCTATAAATTGAAAACAGCAGTCCAATGTAAAACTGTATTCATCATGCTGAAAGCTAATGTCAGCATTATAGCCTAAATATTATCATCAGAGAACATTAGTATAGTGTAAAGGTCAGTGAGTAGTGTGAACTGTAACTCAAAAGGCTCTGGGTTAAGTCCTGCATAGTGTTTCATGATCAGAATCCTACGGTGGCTGAGAAGTGCAAAACAAAATAACAAATCAGAAAACCAAACAACAAATTCGAAAACAAAATATCAACGATACATCTGTCACTCAAACTATACAGGCAGTAGGAAATTGTGTATCTTTTTTCTTATGCATGTGTGGAGTTCTGGGTTCACGTTAAATCAAAGAAAATATCAATTATCATTAGCAAGCAAGAAAAGGAAGAACATTTATATGCTGTGATTTGTGAAATGCTGATAGGACATCATGGCATAAAGATTAGTGTGTGATCTCTAAAAACACACCTGGAGAATACAGATATGGTTCGAAGACAGTAACCATCCCAGATTAAACGATGTAAGGAATGCTATAAGAGCACAACCGCGTGACCAGGAGAGTTGTTTGGTTACTGGACAATGTGGTTAGCACTTCAGCAGAAACACAAGTTGCATGTTAAACGTGATGACGTTATGCAGTTGCTGCAAGAACATAATCCATAAGCGACAGCGCAGTGGACACGTCCTAGATTTGTTCGACATTATAACTCCATGGGACCAAACTATCAGTGGCATGTGGATGGTTACGATACACTAAAACCATTTGGTTTCATTATATCAGGATGCACTGTCGTGTTCTGTGGCTTATTTGTAGACCAACTAACAATAATCCCGCTGTTATTGCAGGCCTAGAAAAAGAAAACAAAAAAGGTTCAAATGATGCAATGCATTTAACACTGGACTTTACAGGCAGAACAAAGCATGCTGAATTAATATATTCTGAGTTGGTGCCAAGTGAGATCTGATCGTTTCCAACATCTCTATGCTGGGAGTCATTTTACTGGAGTATATTTAATCAGTTTTTATTCTGAACATATTTAACAATGTATTAAAATGCTTTGATTGCAGTGTCTATGAATTTAATAAACAATTACTTCAAAAATCCACAGTAAAATCGGATGATCTTCATTGTGAACATTGAGTAGGTAAATATGAAATGATCTGAGACGGTGTAATTAACTAACATTTTGAAATATTCCTTTTATAATGGATTAAATATTGGCTCCTGGCACCAGATATTGTGACTTTGAAATTGAAATTATGAAAAAATTCCACAGTAAAACACTGCTTTCTGGATAGATTATATTACAGACATGGTGACTAGAAATATTGAAGTGAAATATTGTAATTCTACAGTAAAATAAATTTCTCTTTTTTTCTGGCTTAATACAGTTTTTTTCCCCATTATTAAAATAAGAAGGGTTTATAAAAAAAGGTTTAGCCTTTATATTGTGTGATTTGTTTTTGTTACTTATTAATTGTATACAATGTTTTTGTAGTTATTTTGCTTTGATTAAAGGAGCGGATGCTCGCTTTTCACTTTCAGCTCTATTTCTGTTCATTTATCTAAAAGCTGTGATCCTGAATATATAAGTGTAGCTAGTTTAACCGTGCTTTCAGAAACTTCTGCTGGCTTAACTACAGTTAGTTTTCTGCTGTGTCCCTTTTAAAACCTCCAGATGTTTTAAACAAGAACTGCAGAAATTTGACATAATTTAATCCACAGTAAGGACATTACATTTTTATACATTCATAAACACACAAGTCAACTTTCTACTGCTGTACTTACTGTATATCATGAGTGACAGATGTATTGTCCAATCAGCAGTAAGACTTCTATTTGCAAACTATAGCTACCTTTTCCGGTTTGTCTGAAATGTTGTTGTTTTGTGGATTTGTTATTTTGTTTTCTGATTTGTTGATTTGTTTTCTGATTTGTTATTTTGTTTCTGGATTTATTTTGTTTTGAACTTCTCGGCCACCGTGGACTTCATTAGAACAGGTTCATCATCAAGGAAACACCTGAGAGACATCAAATACACTCAATCTAATACACTCAATATAGTGAAGCAGAACTGATAACACAATGTGGTGTGTGTGTGTGTGTGTGTGTGTGTGTGCGTGTTTGTGTGTTTGTTTGTTTGTGTGTGGGGGGGTGTTTATATGTGTGTGTGCCAGAACAACTCCAGCTGTGTGATGCCATTTTTTGTAAAATATTTTTTGTGTGTGTTTGTGTGCGTGTGTGTTTGTGTGTGTGTGTGCATGTGCGCGCACTGCTCTTGCCAGAACAACTCCAGCTGTGTGATGCCATTTTGGTAAAATATTTTTTGTTTGTGTGTGTGTTTGTGTGTTTGTTTGTTTGTTTGTTTGTGTGTGTGTGTGTGTGTGTGTGTGTGTGTGTGTGTCTGTGCGCGCGCACTGCTCTTGCCAGAACAACTCAGCTGTGTGATGCCATTTAGGTAAAATGTTTTTAAAGGTTAAAAAAGTAAGCCACACTATGTGAGGAGTGATGAATAGAACTACAGGTTGTTTAAAAAGACTACAAAGGGTCTGAATGTATCATATAAAATGTATCAAAAAAAAAATAAAGATGTTTTTCATAAATATTTTTATGCTTTAATGATTTTACAGCTTGAATAGTTACACAATCAGCTAAGGATGAATTTTATTTAGATCTTGCACATTAACGCATCACAGTCCAGCCCCAATGGGGTGTAACAATGGGGGTGTAACATCACAGTCCCACCCCAATAGGGGTGTAACATCACAGTCCAGCCCCAATGGGGGTGTAACAATGGGGGTCTAACATCACAGTCCCACCCCAATGGGGTGTAACAATAGGGGTGTAACATCACAGTCCAGCCCCAATGGGGGTGTAACAATGGGGGTCTAACATCACAGTCCAACCCCAGTGGGGTGTAACAATGGGGGTGTAACATCACAGTCCCGCCCCAATGGGGGTCTAACATCACAGTCCCACCCCAATGGGGTGTAACAATGGGGGTGTAACATCACAGTCCCGCCCCAATGGGGGTCTAACATCACAGTCCCGCCCCAATAGGGTGTAAAAATGTGGTGTAACATCACAGTCCCACCCCAATGGGGGTGTAACAATGGGGGTGTAACATCACAGTCCCGAACCAATGGGGATGTATCAATAGGGGTGTAACATCACAGTCCCACCCCAATGGGGGTGTAACAATGGGGGTGTAACATTGCAGTCCCACTCCAATGGGGGGTGTAACATCGCAGTCCCACCCCAATGGGGTGTAACATCACAGGCCCGCCCCAATGGGGGTCTAACATCACAGTCCCGCCCCAATGGAGGGTGTAACATCACAGTCCCGCCCCAATGTGGGGTCTAACATCACAGTCCCGCCCCAATGGGGGGTCTAACATCACAGTCCCACCCCAATGGAGGGTGTAACATCACAGTCCCGCCCCAATGGGGGGTCTAACATCACAGTCCCGCCCCAATGGGTGTGTAACATCACAGTCCCACCCCAATGGGGTGTAACAATGGGGCTGTAACATCACCTCCAATGAAAGGGCACATGTTTGGACAGAGGGAAGAAACCAGAGAACCCGGAGGAACCTCACATGGGAACCTCCTCAACTCATGATGCAGTGATGAAAGAAATCCTAAATATTTTCCACTTATGAGTGAAAATAACTTTCATCTGCACGTGAAGGCAGTTTCATAATCTACATTTTATTCAGATTTACCATGTAAGTGACCAATAGCAGAGCGCTCCGATGGGCAGTGGGCGGGGCGTGTCTCGAGTTTAAAAACCCACCGCGTGCCGTTAGATTGCTCGGTGGAAGCGCAAGCCAAACGTTAAATGCGTCACGCGTACCACTACCTTGGCGCGCGCGCCGCGTCCTGCGGTCCTCCAAGGTGCCTGACATGAAGGGATGATCAACGTGATTAACCTGCTTTATTGAATAAACGCTGCTGCTGAATCAGCTCGCGGATCGGTAAAAGTTCATCTACCCGCGTTATTTGTTCCCGTTACTTCTCTTACCGTAGGCATGCAGTGGTGCGCTCTTCACGCGCTCCTCTCTCTCACCTGCCTGGCAGCGTGTCTCCCGGGTCACCGCCTGCTCGGCGTCTCCAACAGTTCTTCGCTGCACGAGCTGCTCGCGCTCTCTCAGTCCGGTTTGAACGGCACAAGCATATACGCGCTGGACGATGGCGCGCTCGCGGACTGGCGCTCTTTAGCGGGGCGGAAGCGCGAGGGCGCGGAGAGGGAGAACGCGGCGGTCCGGGCGCTGCTCATCTTCAGCTACTCGGTGATCATCGTCGTGTCACTGTTCGGTAACGTGCTCGTGTGCCACGTGGTGATGAAAAACAAGCGCTCGCGCTCCGCCACCAGTCTCTTCATCGCCAACCTGGCCGTGGCGGACATCTTCATCACCCTGCTGAACACACCGTTTACACTGGTAAATAAATATGTACACATTCAAATATTCGAAAAGGAAACAGACCTGAAAATAAAAACAATAACAAATAATAATAATAATAATAATAATAATAATAATAATAATAATAATTTATTATTATTATTATTAGTAGTAGTAGTAGTAATAGTAGTAGAATACATTTTAAAAATGAGGAAGGAAAAGCAGAGTGAATGTTTGTAATTGAATGTTTACGTGTAAACAACAAAAACGAAAAAGTATAGTGATGCGTATTTGGGTGTGGGGGGAAGGGGGAGGGTGTGGGGTGTTTTTATATCATGTATGTACCCTTTTTTAATAAAACACTCAAAGAGCTGAAATATTTCTTTCTGGATTCTGATAGATTTGTGTAGCATTAAATATTAACATTAATAATAGTGTCAAAGTTGGACAGTAAGACAAGGGTGTGTGTGTTTGTGTGTGTTCTGTAGGTGCGCTTTGTCAACAGTACATGGTTTTTTGGTAGAGGGATGTGTCACATCAGCCGTTTTGTGCAGTATTGCTCTCTGCATGTGTCGACACTCACACTCACGGCCATCGCGCTGGACAGACGGCAGGTAAACACACACACACACTACAGTTACACATTGCAAAAACACACAGAGAATCTCTTTACACTAAAAATTCATAATTGTGCAATACATTATTAAAATTGTTCCTGGTGTTCAGTGTCAGTTACGCAGTGGCTTCAGTGGATTTTCTGAGCTCCACATTCAGATCTCAAGTTAAAGTTTTGCTTTATTGTCAAATCGTCCACATGTACAGTACATACATACAGAGAATTTGAAATTGCATTACTCTCAGTCCCAAGGTGCATACAGATAATACTAACAATAGAAATTAAATAAAGCAGCATAATATGGCCTTACATATCTGTATGTAGTTTACACCTATGAGGTTGCTGGATTTGTCCTGAGTGGAAATGACATGCTTTTTCACAGCATCCACACCAACACCATTAAACACAAGCTCTTAACTTTCACACACCCCCCAACCCACATACACGACGTCTCTCCCCCCCCCCCCCCACCCCCAAACCTGCACTACTCCCACGGATAGAAAATGTGGACTGAAGAAGGAAGAAGTTATTTCCATCTGCTACACAGCTCACAGTAATTGATCATTTTCTCAAGGTGAAAGTCACTCCACGGGGTGAAGAGATGGTAACACAATTCATTATGTTGCTCTGCTGAAAACAATGCTCACAGTGTGGAGGATAATCTGAGCTAGTGCATGTCTGCTACGCTTACAGACAAACTGCAAGTACATTCAGCATTTTAGCTATTAATCTACACAAGATTACACATAAGGATAAAATCCAGCTTCACAGCAACATGGATAAAGTGCATGAATAAAACACTTTAAAGAATAAATGATTGATATATTCAGTGTAACAAACGAACATAGATGGGGACACGGCATGTGTGAGAATTACAATATGCTGCTACATTTAGAAAAGAGGTGACAAGGCTTTTCTTAATGATGTGATGACTTATCATTATTCACTTGTGCACTTCTTCTTAGTTATTTTTATTTACTATTTTCACCTGCTTCACATCACCACATGTGGCTCTGTAACATATCCGTGAGGTGAGAATACAACCATACAGCACCATTATAATTATCATCTGAGAGACTGACAAATAATAATTAACCTATTTGTTTAAGTAAACATTTACACAAGTGTGTGTGTGTGTGTGTGAGAGAGAGAGAGAGAGAGAGAGAGAGAGAGAACAGTCCATGAAAAATAATTAATTCAAATATTATTAAATTAAAATAAGCAATTAATTACTTTTTATTTATAGTTACTTTTAATGTTTGTGATGTTTGAGTTCTCTCCGGTTATAGCAGCTACAAACACTCATATCCCCACCACTTTCTCTTTATTCTCTCTTTTAAAGTTAATACAAAGACAAAGACAAAAAGCAATTTGTCAACGATTACAGAATTACAATAACAATTACAGAAGCAGCTTGTTCTGTCCTGAAAATGTGGGTAAACTTAAAGACATTTATCTTTAGAGATGTAATCCTGTCCTGTGGTGATGATCCTCTACACTGGTTGAAAAGTCTGGTGTCTTACAGTGCTGAGAGTGAAGACTACTCCTCTCTGTACACCACAATGACGTGGAGCTTTAGTTTTAAGCCTGGCTCAGAAACAGAGGTCTGGGCTCACGTGTCAGGTCACGTGGGGTCAAGTCACGTCAGGCCGGGTCACATAACATCAGGCATCCTCAGGTCACATTTGGCCATGTCACCTTAGATCGTCACACTCATTGGATTAGACATGAGACCAGAATCACTTCTGAAGTCAGGGGAGAGTTACACATGTGCAGGTTCATCAAACAGAGATGTCTCAGTGACTTTGGGCTTTTCTTCTTGAGTGCTTGTGTGTGATTAGTCTTTATACTGCATGATATTGTTAAATCCACTCAAACACACTGGAGGATAAAATTAAAGACATAAATGTGAAAGTATTAACTAATAAATATTAATACATAATAACAATAAATATATAAATGCGATGCGTTAATATATAAAAGTTCACAAAATGATTATTAACAAAAATCACAGTCTGCATTTTATATCCCTGAATTTTATGGGGGGTTTAATTTTGAGTGTTTGTGTTTAAAGGGTGGTGGAGAACTCAGTCTGTCCTACGCTGTGTGTGTGTGTGTGTGTGTGTGTGTGTGTGTGTGTGTGTGTGTGTGTGTGTGTGTTTAGGTGATCCTGCATCCTCTGAAGCCGAGGATGTGCACCGGTCAGGGTGCTGTGTGTATCGTCTTCATTTGGCTCATGGCGAGTTGTTTCTCGCTGCCACACGCCATCTTCCAGAAACTCTTCACCTTTGTCTACAGGTGTGTGTCTGTCCCTATGTCTCACTCTGTCTGTCTGTCTGTCTGTCTGTCTGTCTCACTCTCTCTGTGGTTTCATCTTTTTAATTGATTCTTAAAAGTAGTTTTCTATAATTTAATAGATATTTCAGTATTGCTCGTTTGAAGTGTATATCGCAGGAGAAGCTGCTGTTTTGTGTTTGAACACGTCTGAAGAAGCACACAATTTATAACCACACATTGTAGAAAAAAGCCTCAGAGATCAGGTAAACCTGTGTAACACACTCCCTGCTAGGGGAAATGAGGAAACTAGAGGCAGTGGTACACACACACACACACACACACACACTTACATAGCTCCCCACTGCTCCATGCTCTCTCTGGTGCGGTCTCTCCCTCCTTATCCTGATTGGTGGTCAGGTGTTGATTAGGTTTCTCTAACAGCAGCTCTGACTGTAGCGCAGATATATATTAATGCACTTGCTCTGATACCTTATCGTTTCTATAGCAACACCTCATTCACAGGGACTCGTACAGTGCACGCTCCACTGATAATAAACTGATTACAAAACTGTAAACTGTTTATAGCTGCTAGAATGTGGCAACAAAAAATAATTTACTTCACTGACATCCTAGATCATTAAATGTAACTATTAACAAATAAAACATGAAATTTTGTTGTTACATTGCTGTGGTATAAGAGGAATAAACATTGGGATGAGTAAAAAAACACACACTTTATTGCAGGGTAAAAAGATGAATTGTGTACACGAGGATTTGTTTTCGTTATCTGAAGTAATGTGTGTGTGTGTGTGTGTGTGTGTGTGTGTGTGTGTGTGCATAAAAGGACAGTGTGCAAACATCCATCACTGATCACTGCAGTGAATATGAGCTTTTAGTGAGACGTGGGGTTTGATTATTGCTCCTAAGAGGAAATTCAGATGTTCTGAGCTCTTATTTCAGCTCTGTTATTTTAACTGAATGAGGCTGAAATAAAAAACTTTCTATTTCACAGCTGCTGCTATGTGACAGCCAATAATTTATCTTCACAAACACTAAAGCATTAAAAGGTTTACTGTGGACCCCCCCCCCCCCCCCCTCTCTCTCTCTCACATCTCTTTATTGGTACAGCATCTTTTTGGTCTATTTGTCTAAACTCAGACTGTAAATATGTGCATGATTAATCATTATAATGAAGGATATTCAGAAGAGATGTTTAAGTCTGAAAAGCTTTTAAGAAGTATTCATTAAAAGTATTTTGAAATAAACTAATTAAGAACTCATTATAATGAAATGCATTAAGACAGAGCTTGTGTGTGTGTGTGTGTGTGTGTGTGTGTGTGTGTGTGTGTGTGTGTGTGTGTGTGTGTGTGTGTTATTACTTTAACTGTATCTGTACTTCCAAAACTCGGTTTAAAGAAATTACTTTAATTACTTCATAAATATTAATGTATAGTGAATGAATATAAATAGACAATAAAATGATAACATTAATAGTAGACCGCTGATCGGGAATTGCCATAGCCATGACAACGAGCATAAATAACTATAGAATCTGTTTATACAGGTCAGAGATTAAAAACTTATTAATTACGCATTGTTTACAAATCTGTGGACGTGACAAGTCCGGGGACAGAAAGGGATGTGAGACGTAACCATAGAAACAAACATATAACGTGTGAGTGGAATGAATCACCTCTCCGTCTCTTTCTATCTCAGCATTTTAACTCTTTTTTCATTATCGGTCCGTTTCTGCCACACATTTTATCTGTCTATGACTTTGTCTTTCTCTCCTGCTATCTTCCTCTTTGTCTCTATCTGTGTGCTGCCTCTAACTTCCTCTGTCCCTGCTTCCTCTCTCTCTCTTTACACTACTCTATGAGGAGTGTAGTGATGTTTATGTCTCAGAGAGACGCCACTCTTTACTTTTCATTTATTTCTTCTCTTCTATGTAAGGTTTCTTTTTTACTTTCATGAGTAATGAGTCATTTTTGATTTGGCATAAATGTAGAGCTGTGATTTCTCTCTCTCTCTCCCTCTCTGTAGTAAGAACATCCTTCGCTCTTTGTGTGTGCCGGATTTTCCTGATCCATCTGAACTGTACCATCAGTACCTAGACTTGGCGACATTTATACTCCTGTACGTGTTGCCTCTTCTCATCATCACTGCTGCGTACTCGGCCGTGGCACGTCGTCTCTGGCGCCGCAACGCTATTGGTGATGTCACCAGCGAGCAGTATTTCCTCCAACGCAGGAAGAGGAAGCGGACCATCAAGATGCTGGTGTTGGTGGTTCTGGTGTTTGCCGTGTGCTGGTTCCCGTTAAACTGCTACGTGGTTCTGCTGTCGAGTCACGCCATCCACTCCAACAACGCCGTGTATTTCAGCTTCCACTGGCTGGCTATGAGCTCCACCTGCTACAACCCCTTCATCTACTGCTGGCTCAACCAGAGCTTCAGGGCCGAACTCACATACCTACTTAGCATGTGCAGGAAAGGGCGAGCCAGAGGGCGGGGCAGCAGCAGGGTAGGGGAGGAGCCAGAAGAAAGGCCTCCGCCCCTTCACAGCTGTCATAGAGCGGCCTGGCCAGAAAGCCATGCCTCCTCACAGCCGTCTGATCACAAAGAGAGCCACGCCCTAAGGACCACCTCTCTCAGCCAATCAGCGAAGACCGACATCCTGTCAGTGGAGCCAATTGTAACCGTGGGCTGATTACTTTTATTTATTTATTTATTTATTTATTCATTTATTCAGAAAAGAGATATGGCCAGCCATGCAGTTGACCTTTTGACAGTTTATGAATATTAAAGAATTATATTTACAGGGAAAAGCTTACAACAGTGTTTACAAAATTAAGAGTTTCTGAAAGTTTTATAAGCTACAAACTTGTATTAATGTAAAAGAATTTAGAAGAAGAACTTCAGAACCCAGTCATGAGCACTTTAACACAGGATCATTAGTTTCTAATCAACTTACAACAGGATTTATTATAAATATGAAACGATTTTTATATTAACAAATAGAATTTTTTTATTGATCGGGGTCTGTGTGTGCCATGAGGAAATCCTCTTTTCAGAAAAAAAAACTTGTCTGATGTCTGATTCTCATCATGTGATCGAAGATGTCTCTTTAGAATGTGTATATCTAGTATAGATACACTCACCGGCCACTTTATTAGGTACACCTGTCCAACTGCTTGTTAACGCAAATTTCTAATCGGCCAATCACATGGCAGCAACTCAATGCATTTAGGCATGTAGACATGGTCAAGACGATCTGCTGCAGTTCAAACCGAGCATCAGAATGGGGAAGAAAGGTGATTTAAGTGACTTTGAAGGTGGCATGGTTGTTGGTGCCAGACGGGCTGGTCTGAGTATTTCAGAAACTGCTGATCTACTGGGATTTTCACGCACAACCATCTCTAGGATTTACAGAGAATGGCCCGAAAAAGAGAAAATATCCAGTGAGCGGCAGTTCTGTGGGCACAAATGCCTTGTTGATGCCAGAGGTCAGAGGAGAATGGCCAGACTGGTTCGAGCTGATAGAAAGGCAACAGTAACTCAAATAACCACTCGTTACAACTGAGGAACGCACAACACGTCGAACCTTGAGGCGGATGGGCTACAGCAGCAGAAGACCACACCGGTACTAGTAAGGTGTACCTAATAGTGGCCGGTGAGTGTATATTATCCATAAAGTTTTTTTTTGTTGTTTTGTTTTGTTTTGTTGAATATTTCTGGATGAATTTATCATCTTTTGTTGCAAAGGAATTTGATAATCACAGCACCTGGTGGTCTGGTGTTGATTAATTCTCTCTAACAGCAGCTCCGACAGTAGCGCGTGTTTATACTAATGCACTTGTTCTGATACCTTATCATTTCCACGGTAACATCTCATTCACAGCGATGTGACAAACTGATTCTGAGGACTGAGTGTTTACAGTGAAAGTGGAATGAACTCATGTCATGAACATTCCGCTTTCTTACAGTATATGTAACTGTAAATGCAAGTGTCATTCTTAAATAAATAAAACATTTTAATTGATGGAAAGTTGCTGTGGTATAAGAGGAATAAAGCCCTTGGGGACGTGCTGTGAGAGGAAAATAATCCCTCCGTATATTATGGTAAATGTAAATGTCGATGTGTTAAATCACACCTCCAGAGCTGTGCACTGATTTGCTCTTTCAAACTCGGCTCTCTCTGGTGTTTGAATTTTCTAATAAAAAAAACTCCTCATAAAATCCTAGAAACTTTGCCGTTAAGTTGCAGAAGCTCTCCTCTCATCTTCTGCAGGAGTGAGAAACTGATCACTTTAAGGAGGTGCTTATTTCCTTCACACAAACTTTTACACTTAAGAAAACTTTTTTTTTTCATGAGATGCAGCAGTTTAGCTCCCAGACCAGCTTTTCTCCACACAGCTGACTATGGGAGAAAATCTGTGGGGCGAGATTGTTGTAAAAAGCCTACTTTAACAACCTGGGTTTGTTCTGAAGAAGAGATGAACTCCATTAAACTTCATTTCTGAAAGTGGTTCTAATCACAGATTCAGTGCTAAAAGGATTTTAAACATCTTTTATTGATGAAAGTCAGTTCAGTAAAATAATTCCTTCGTATCTGATTCTCCATCCCCCTGATGTTATCGCCGTCACACAGACAGGTTGAAAATTAGGTCTAATTTAAATTCACTTCCACAAAAGAACCATCAGGGATGCCTCGTGTTTGTAATTTAAAAAATTCACTCGTTACATAGGAGTCTCTTATTTCGAATGAATCATAAATCCTGCTGGTCAAAAGTGGAGCTTTATTTCATTCACACACACACATGCATGCACAGGTTGTAAGGTTCAATATCAAATTATAGCTACAAATAATTATAAACATTTCTTTCGTTATGTATTATTGCTCTGGTTATCTTCACTAACATCTCTCTCTCAATGTGTGTGTGTACATTTAAATCTATGTCACCAATACATATTTTATCCATACAGATGCATCTCAATAAATTTAGAATGTTGTGGAAAAGTTAATTTATTTCAGTAATTCAACTCAAATAGTGAAACTCGTGTATTATATAAATTCAGTACACACAGACTGAAGTAGTTTAAGTCTTTGGTCATTTTAATTGTGATGATTTTGTCTCACATGTAACAAAAACCCACCAATTCACCATCTCAACAAATTTGAACTCAAAACACCTGCAAAGGTTTTCCGAGTCATCAAAATGGTCTCTCAATTTGGTTCACTAGGCCACACAATCATTGGGAAGACTGCTGACCTGACAGTTGTCCAGAAGTCAATGACTGACACCCTTCACAATGAGGGTAATAATAATAATAATAATAATAATAATAATAATAATAATAATAATAATACATTTTATTTAAAGGTGCCTTTCTGAACACTCAAGGTTACCGTACAAAAACAAAACAAACAAAGAAAAAAAAGCCACAAACATTCATTGCCGAAGAAGCTGGATGTTCACAGAATGCTGAATCCAAGCATGTCAACAAAAAGTGTGGAAGAAAAAGATGCACAACAGACCGAGAGAACCGCAGCCTTGAGACGCTTGTCAAGCAAAAACAATTCAAGAATGTGGGTGAACTTCACAAGGAATGGACTGAGGCTGGGGTCAAGGCATCAAGAGCCACCACACACAGACCAATAGTGGCAGTGATTAAAGCAAAAGGAGCCCCTACCAAGTATTGAGTACATATACAGTAAATGAACATTCTTTCCAGAATGCCAACAATTCACCAGAAAATGTTTTTATTGGTCTTATGAAGTATTCTCATTTTTTGGTGGGTTTTTGTTAAATGTGAGCCAAAATCATGAGAAATATATAATACACAAGTTTTATTTGAGTTGAATTACTGAAACAAATGAAGTTTACACGACATTCTAAAATTATTGAGATGCACCTGTATATGTGGTGTGTGTCTTTGTGTGTGTGCGAGTGTTTCAGCATGTTTCTGCTTCATGTTAATGACCTTCGTGTTAATGTGCTATTGAAGTCAGTAATACAGTAATGCAGCATCTCCATTCTAAACTCTGAAACACAGTCACGAATCTTCAGAGCTGCACTTTGAAGCCATTTGAATGTCTCAATCTCTGAATGAAAGCAGTAACACTAAAGACAGAAATTACACTTGGATAAACCATATATTGGTGACATAGGTGTAAATACACACACGCACACACACACACACACACAACCTTGAGATGCTGTTGTTCATATGTTCCCATATTTTCACTAAAACACTTAATCTCCTCTGTTGGATTCAGGACAGTGGTCTTTAATCTTATCCTTGAAATTTCCCTTGTTCATAGACTCCTGCAGCACACTGTGGATAAAGGAGACCAGGCCCAGTGTTTATTCTGTGGACAAAACAATATTAGTTACACACACACAGGTCAGGAAACACATTAAAGTAGTGCAAAGTGAAGCTGATAAAAAGAAATTGCATAAGCTAAATAACTCTGCACAACTGCATAACAGGTCAATTGGTGTTTTTTCAGAATGACAGGAATAATCTGCTTTAGAGATAATAAGTAAACATCACCTCCTACACATCTTAAAGATCACAGATTGCAATTAGTGCACCAATACAAAGTGAAATAGATAAACAGAACTGTGGATGTGAAGAAAATTTGAAGGTAATAATTAAGGGGTTGATGTGACTCACTCTGTACTGACATGTGGATTCAATCTCTAACCACCAATCAGGACAAAACCACCAACTTGAACATCCAAAGTGAGACTGGGTTGTATATTCTAGATGCAGTGAATATGATAATATGGAAAATTATGTATAGCATAAACACACATCATGACATGAAATTTTAAGAGGATTACAGTGACAAGACACAAATGTGTTTTTTTTTTAGTTCTGACAGCAAGAGGAGGAGTGTGTGACAGTGTGAATGCTGAAGTCTCACAAACTCAGAACATCCTGACAATAAACACCCTAAAGATGACATGGGTGCGCACACACACACACACACACACACACACACACACACACACACACACACACACACACACACACACACACACACACATACATACATACATACATACATACATACATACATACACACAAATCCACCAGCTCTGGCTTTTCATGCAATGTAGAATAATTCAGAAGCAAAGTAAGCATCACTGTAAGAACTCATTTAATCAGAATCAGGTATATTGTCCAAGTGTGTTGACACACACAAGGAATTGGGTTCCAGCTGTTTGTGACTCTCAAAAGTACAGACATAAATAACATTATGCTATACAAGACAAGATAATACAGACTATACAAGACAATGCAGATGATGTGATACAATATAGACGGTATGAGTATTAAATATGTAAACAGAATATATGACTGATCAGTTATGTACATAAAGTGTGAGACGTGCATGTTAGTGTAAATAACAATATTGTGCAATATTATGCTTTTGTGCAACATACAGCAGCAGTAGTGTGTGTAACATATACGGATGATGTGATGACTGACAGTTCTGATAATGCAGTACTTGTAGATATGAAGCAGGGAATATAATTATTGTTAATCAAGGTGATTGCCTGGGGAAAGAAACTGTTCCTGTGTCTGGCAGTTTTGGTGTAACAGTTTCATGCTCTAAACTGTTACACATACAGATATTGCATTCCTGCAAGACACATTTGCAGCATTTAGTAGACACCCTTATCCAGAGCAACTTACATTATCTCATTTTTTTATACAACAGAGCTTTTGTGGGTTAAGGGCCGTGCTCAGGGGCCCAACAGCAGCAGCTTGGTGGACCTGGGATCAAACTCACAACCTTCCCCTCGGTAACCCAACACATTAACCACTAGGCTACCACATACACTGCAAAAATCTACTGTCTATATATAGTCTGTTCATTCATTCATTTGTTAATCCTTAGGAACTGCCTGGTCAGGATCTCTGTGGTTTTTAATTAGTAGTATTAGCTACCACTCTCACTCACTCACTCACTTTCTACCGCTTATCCGTACTACCTCGGGTCACGGGGAGCCTGTGACGATCTCAGGCGTCATTGGGCATCAAGGCAGGATACACCCTGGATGGAGTGCCAACCCATCGCAGGGCACACACACTCTATTAGATACCAGCTTGCTTATATGTAGAGAAATAAAAGCTAATTTAAAAATAAACACATCTGTGGTCATCTAGTTGAGTTTGAGGATCTATCAGAGACAAAGTCATACCTGGAAGTGAAAAGAGTGTCAGACAGGGTAATGAGGTTGAAGTTAGAAATGGAAGGGGTGATGCTGAATGTTGCCAGTGGTTATGCTCCACAAGTAGGCTGTGAGTTAGAAAAGAAGGAGAGATTCTGGAGTGAGTTAGATGAGGTAATGTAGAGTAATCCCAGTTCAAGTTATTTGTATAGCGCTTTTTACAATTGACATTGTCTGAAAGCAGCTTTACAGAATATAAACATAGAAGAAAAGGTTAATATAAAGAATAATATAAAGATTAATAGAATTCAAAATTCAAGATTAATATTAGATATGGGGGCACGGTGGCTTAGTGGTTAGCACGTTCGCCTCACACCTCCAGGGTTGGGGGTTCGATTCCCGCCTCCGCCTTGTGTGTGTGGAGTTTGCATGTTCTCCCCGGGCCTCGGGGGTTTCCTCCGGGTACTCCGGTTTCCTCCCCTGGTCCAAAGACATGCATGGTAGGTTGATTGGCATCTCTGGAAAATTGTCCGTAGGGTGTGATTGCGTGAGTGAATGAGAGTGTGTGTGTGCCCTACGATGGGTTGGCACTCCGTCCAGGGTGTATCCTGCCTTGATGCCCGATGACGCCTGAGATAGGCACAGGCTCCCCGTGACCCGAGGTAGTTCGGATAAGCGGTTGAAAAAGAGTGAGTAGGGGATTATTAGATATATTTAAATGTGTATGTATTTATCCCCAATGAGCAAGTCTGAGGTGACACAGGCAGCAGTGGCAAGGAAAAACTCCCTAAAATTGAAGGAAGAAACCTTGAGAGGAACCAGACTCAAAGGGGAACCCATCCTCATATGGGTGACAGTGGAGGGTGTGATTATAAATATACAGTCTGACAAATGTTGTATTGATGTAAAAGACCATATTGATGTAAAAGGCCAGATGGGAGAGAGTAGTGATTGGAGAAGACCTCAACAGGCATGTTGGTGAGGGGAACAGAGGTGATGAGAAGAGGATGGGCGGATTTGGTGTTAAGGAAAAGAACCTAGGACAGATGGTTGTGGACTTTGCTAAGTGGATGGAAATGGCTGTAGTTAACAATTGTTTCCAGAAGAGAGCGGAACATAGACATACATATAAGAGTGGAGGTAGGAGTACACAGGTCGAATACATTCGATTTAGATGAGGCAATCTGAGAGAAATTAGTGACTGCAAGGTGGTGGCAGGAGAGAGTGTAGCCAGACAGTATCGACCAGTGATGTGTTAGATGTCTCTGGTGGTCAGGAAGAAGAGGAGAGGAAAGATAGTAAAGAAGACCAAGTGGTGGAAGTGGAGGAATTAGGAAAAGGAGGAATGTCATGAGGAATTAAGACAAAAGCTGAGACAGGCTTTGGGTGGTCAGGAAGAGCATCCAGATGACTGGGAAATTTTAGCAGAAGTGATCAGGAAGACAGGTATGAGGGTGCTAGGTGTGTCATCTGGAAGCAGTAAAGAAGATAATGAAATGTGGCTGTGGAACAAGGAAGTACAGTACATTATCTTTAAGAACAAGGGTGATGTGTAGAGTTGTCGCAACTACAGAGGTATAAAGTTGATGAGCCACACAATGAAGCTATGGGAAAGAGTAGTGGAAGCTAGGCTAAGAAAGGAAGTGAATATTTGTGAGCAGAAGTATGGCTTCATGCCTAGAAAGTGCACTACTGATGCAATTTTTGCTCTGAGAATGTTAATGGAGAAGTACAAAGATGGTCAGAAGGAAATGCACTGAATCTTTGTGGATTTAGAGAAAGCGTATTACAGGGTGCCGAGAAAGGAGCTATGGTACTGTATGAGGATGTCAGGAGTGGCAGAGAAGTACATAAGAAGTACATTGAGGATATGTATGAGAGGAGAATGACAGCAGTGAGATGTGTTGTACGTCAGACAGAGGAGTTCAAGGTGGAGTTGGGGATACATCAAGGATCGGCTTTGAGTCCCTTCTTGTTTGCTATGGTGATGGACAGGTTGATAGATGAAGTCAGACAGGAATCACCGTGGACAATGATGTTTGTGGTTGACAATGTGACCTGTAGTGAGAGTAAACAGCAGGTGGAGGAACAACTGTAAAGGTGGAGGTCTGCTCTGGAAAGAAGAGAAATGAAAGTCAGTCGTAATAAGACTGAATACATGTGTGTGAACGAGATGGAGGGAGAACAGTGAGGTTACAGGGGGCTGAGGTAAAAAAAACCTGCAGGAGTTTAAGTATTGGGGAGCATGGAAAAGAGGATGTGAGTGCAGACGGGATGAAGTGTCAGAAAAGTGTCAGGAGTGTTGTGTGTGAGAGAAGAGTATCAGCAAGAATCAAAGAATGTTGGAGATAGAGCTGCCAGGTTAAAGGTCAAGATCTTGACTCAAGATGAAGGCCAAAGAAGAGATATATGGATGTGTTAAAGGATGACATGAAGGTAATTGGTGTGAGAGTAGAGGATGCCGAGGATAGAGTTAGGTGGAAACAGATGATTTGCTGTGGTGACCCCTAAAGGGAGAAGCCGAAAGTAGATGAAGAAGAAGATATATACAGTGGATTCAAAAAGTATTCTGACCCCCTTTTTAATTTTGTAGCCTGATACAACTATTGTTCAATTTCATTTTTTTCTTATTATTTAAACTCAGTACCCAATAATGATAAAGTGAAAACAGAATTCTAGAAATGTTCAACTTCTGACGTGACAAGGACCCTAAGCACACACCTGAAAATGTCTGTTCACTGACAGTCCCCATCCAACCTTACTCAATTAGAGAGGATTTACAAAAACAAATGGCAGTAAATCCCCCAATCCAAATGTGAAAAAATGTGTTGCCTCATACCCAAAAAGACTCGAGGCTGTAACAGCTGCCAAAGTGTTTCAGCTAGGTACTTAGTAAAGAGACTGAATATCTACATGTGATGTATCAGTTTTTTTCTGATTTTTTGTTGTGCTGCACAAAGTATTGGCTCTCCTCCTCTATGAAAACAGTTCTGGATGGTTCTCTGCTCAGAAATATTCTGCATTCACATAATTGTCTCATCCTCAGATAAACACACAATACACAGATACAGATAAACCGCACACTAGAACACCACATTAATTTCATGTACTTCTTTACTACAAGCGTAGGTGTATACATTATACAGCTGATACATACAGTATATTTTGATTTGTGTCTTTTGTTTGTTTATTTATTTATAGCGTTTGGTTTTCCTGGTGGATATTTTATTAACTTTTATTATAAAGGTTTTTACTACTCCCTAATGACTCAGACGTCTTAAACATTTACAGGACAGAAAGTGCAGAGCAGAATCTGAGCGTGTAAAATACTGAGTGAGAGCTGCTGGTCAGAATGCAACATCCCTGAGGAGCTCAGAGCTCCATGGTGATGTGATGATAGTAATGTCTCAGCTAGTTGAGCTTCTTAGATTTATAAGACAGTAGAGTGACTTTCTTTCTTATAGCATTACACTGTTTTGTATCACAGATATGTATTTACATGCACCATCACTTACAGTGAGTTTTCTAACATTCTAGATATGTTTAGATAAAGGAGATAAAGTTTTAGGATCTCTGAGTGCGGCGTGACATTGGCGTTGTGCTCGTGCTCCAGTCAGCATTCACACATTAGTGAAGGTCTCGTGACAACACGTTTAACAACTACACACACAATAACCATCTTAAATAGGTCTGCTTCTGAGACAGCAGTATTGAAATCTTTTATTTATGAAGACTATGAAAACATTTTATTCACGTGTCCAAGCTGAGTCACGACCTTCTCAGTAAAAACTGCGACCTTCATTCAATAAAAAGCATTCATACACAACTTTCACATGATTCATATCCCCCATTTCATGATATTTCTATTATATATGACTTTTTAAAAAAAGCCTGTACACTTCGTTCGTGAGCAGAAACGTTTGTGGATTATTAGTTTTTAATTTTCAAGTCTCAGTTTACAGAGTCTCACAATTTAACCCTTTCACAGTCCTGCTCATGAATTTTTCTGTGTATTTTACTACCAGTATTACAGACATTTACATTTTTGGACTTATCTAGAGTGACTTACATTTTTATACAACTGAACAATTGAGAGTTAAGGGCCTTGATCAGGGACCCAGCAGTGGCAGCTTGGTGGACCTGGGATTCAAACTCATGACCTTCTGATTAGTATTTAAACGCCTTAACCACTGAGTAATGTAAGAGGTATGCCAGAAACCTGTAAAGAAGATACACAAATAGCCTGCATGTGAAAATTGTTTCCCCAAATTATTTACATGATTATAATTATAGAATTATTGAATTGTACCCAAATCATGCATCACTTTTTCTCAGTGATGGCAATTTTTAGTTTCTTATATTTATGTCTACATGTACATGTACAAGGATTGCTGGATTATTACAGTATAAAAAAACAGTATTATATAAAAACAAATTTGGCACAGAATTTCTAGGGAAGATTTATTCAATTTGTTGTTTTTATAGCATTCAAAATAAGACGTAAATAAGACTCGATTTTTAACAAATTTTATCACACGCATATTCCTTTTTTTATTTGATTTTTCTAAAACAGAACATACAGAACTTATATAAACAATAAATTCATATAAAGATTTTTTGTATTAATGCCATAAACCAACAATACAATGAGATATATTCTTTAAAGTATAAATACACAGCAACTAAAGTAAAAGAAATAACAACAATGCCAAATTAACACAGAATTTATCCACTATTCGCAAAGCTTTACGCCAATTCACATCCCCAAACACAGAAGACCAGAAAAAATGAGCTGGAGGATAAACAATATTATTAAGTATATTTCTAATATAGTTATTTGAGACTTTATTTTGTAAAATATTTGTATTACCAATAAATATTTTACCCTTGATATCTGTAAAATTTAGATCTTCCTCCTGTAATGCATTCCTCATAAGGATCAATACTACATCCATTACAACAGCAAATTCTTTAGGTCTAACTGGTATTTTAAATGTATTCAAAAATTCTCTATATGTCAATAAATTTCCATCATTATTTAAAAGCTGACTAACTGATATAATATTGTTGTCAACCCAGTATTCAAAAACAGAGATTTATTTTTGTATAGGATGTCTTTGTTTTTCCAAATATAATATCTCCTAGGTGAAAAGTTATGCTTATAGGCCAGTGTCATTGCCATGCCATTAAAGCTTGTTTGTGAAATTGTGCAAGCTTAACCGGTATTTTTTCGATTGAATAATTACACTTTAATAAAAATGAGAGGTCACTCAATTGCTTGAATACATAGTTGGGAAAGGAGTTCCAAATACTATCTTTATCTTTTAAATATTGAATAAGCCAATTTATTTTAAATACATTGTCTAAGCATCATAACTCAACACTTCTAAACCACCATGATCTTTGGAATTGCATACAATTTCTTTTCTCAGATAATGAGGCTTGTTTTTCCAAATAAAATCAAAAAGCATTTTATCTAATTGTTTGGTAACTTTAGAGGGAATGTCTAATGATAATGACACATATACTGATCTGGAGATTCCTTCGGCTTTTGACAAAAGCACCCGCCCCTGAATTGACAAATCCCTTTTGTAACCACATATTAAACTTCTTATTCGTTTTGTTAATAATTGGATTAAAGTTTAAACTGTTACACAGATATTCATCTTTACATATATTACAACTGCTGGATATGTTATTTGATTTGCAATTGGATTATTACAAAGATTAGGTAAATGACAATCTTTAAGAGGAAACAGAATTGACTTATTCACATTCATTCTTAGTCCTGATACATCTAATCCCTCTATTTATTTCAAATCTTCCAAATGTCTCCTTGCTAATGTTACAGAACTGGTACATCCTTTGTATAGAGTTTTGATAGCTTTTTGAAAATAAATGCCAAACGCAAAAAAAAAAATCAATTGCTTTACATAAAAACTTGTGCTCTATGTATCAAATGCCTTGTGAAAATGAATAAAAAAGATAAAACTATCATCTAAGACATTGTAGTCTTTGTAGTCTATCATATCTAGGATCAATCTAATATTATTACTAATGTGCCATCCTTGAATAAATCCAGTCTGTTCCTCATCTATAATATTTTCCAATCCTTTTTTTAGTCTTTTGGCTAAAATGAAAGCAAATAGTTTGGCACCATTATTTAATAGGACTAATGGGTCTCCAATTTTCAAAGTTCATCTAAAGATAAATTCCATATTATGCAATTGCGTGGCGTCATTTTCCGGCGACACAACGGAAACACGCATGCGCGAAAAATAGGTCGCGCTACCGTTTTTATGTCAGAACAGTAGTTTGGAACGAAGCTAGGTGGAAATATTTAGGGATTCGTTCAGGACGTCTGCTTTCAATATTATTGTATAAATATTGTCACGTAATTATATTTATGACATTGAACGATCTAGAAAATGATTTTATAACCTAGCGAACTGAATGTAGCATTTGAGCCGGATAGGCTAACAACATCGGCTAGCATTAGCATCATTAGCAGGAAGAGGCCGCGCCGGCTAGCACTCATTTTGGTGAGAGGACGTTTTAAATTTGCTTTAGCGAGTAGTATATTAGTAGTATATGATTATTCCCTTTATATTGATGTGATAATGAATGTTTAAAGGTGAAGAGCGGTTTCCTCCGGACCACAGATGGACGGAGAGGAGGATTTTTCAGGAACTCACTCAGGTGTGTTGTGCTAAGCTAATCTCTGTGTTCAGGCTTTTGTTTACAGTCTTGTTTTGGATTAAAATAAACAAACTACAGTAAAGGCGAGGTCTCGGAGACAAATGTCCTTCTCAGTAAGAGTAGAGAAGTAGTTTTGTGGTCGCGGGGAGCCAGAGAAACTGTGTTTATGATGTGCTTTTGTCAAAAAGAATTGTAATTAAAAAGCTGTTCTGTCCGTTTGATCTGATCCATCAGCAATTCGAGCGTTTTGGTTGATTTATGTACTGGTTCTACTTGGTGGAATTACTGTTCAATAAAAGGAATACAACACTGGCACAAGCTTTTATAGGTAAATAACTAACCTCACACTCCTCCTCCTACTCTTTGTGTGTGTGTGTAGATGATGGTAGTGCCACACCAGTGCAGGATGAACATGCGCTGGCATCCGATGCTGAAGAAGAGAGAGTAGAATCACACCACTCTGAGGTTAGAAACATTCCAAACTCTGGCTGTTGGTCTTTTCACTTTAGTTTCACTTTCCGATGTTTTTATATATGATATGATTTGCAGGAGGAGGGCAGTGACAGAGAAGGTCCTGCCTCTAGTCCAGCGGCTCCTGCAGAAGACAGTGAATCAGAACACGAGGACAGAACAGGAGGAGGAGCCAGTAGTGGCCACGATGATGATGAGGGTGAAGAAGGCTTCTCTAGCAAGAGAAGAGGTAGCATGTCGGAGACAGAGGATCAGCACAAAGAGCCTGACAGCGAATCAGAACACGGGGAGCCGCCAAAGGGGCGGAGCCATCACTCAGACTCTGATGAATCCGATAGCGAGAAGGTGAAACAGAGAGACTCTGACGAAGAAGAACGGGGGGAAGACGACAGAGAGCGGAGGAAAGCTGTGATACACTCTGACAGTGAGGAAGAGGAGGACAAGAAACCCAAAAATGAAGCAGGAAGTGAGCAGGAAGATGGGCCAGCTCAGCGTCTCCACTCTGACAGCGACGATGAAGACGAGAAGCCAGGTACGCTCACCTATTTTAAGTCGTGGGAATTATTATTACACACTAATTACGCTACATCTGTCTGTCCAACTAATATAAATGTTGCCTACCATTTTATTAGTGATGTACAGTGTGTTCATTTCCATGTGGGAATTCAGAAAATGTGAAATCACTGTGTTTATTCAAACCTGATAGGAAAACAGTGTGTGTGTTATTTTGACTGATAGGAGAAAATTTTGTCTGGTACTTTGTGAAAAGAAGGAAATGGGTTTAGGTCATAGAATGAAATAAACTGCTAATCTAGAGACTGTGTTTATATAACTCAGAGCTGTGCAATATCTGTGCTTTCAGTGAAGAGGAAGAAAGCAATTTTGTCTGACAGTGAGGATGAAGACGAACCAAAAGGTGATGAACACTTTATCTGGCATCTTTTCTCTGTCTCTCTCTATTAACTTTATTGCTGCTCTGAAAGTGCTAAAGATGACCCCTCTCTCTCTCTCTCTCTCTCCCCCTCCCCCCAACTCTCTCTCTGTCTCTCTCTCCCACAGTGAAGAAAAGCAGGGCCGTGTCAGATGATGAAGATTCTGGTAGTGAGCAAGGCTCTGAAGCTCCTGATAAGACGGTTGTTGCGAAACTCAGAGAACTCGGTTCAGACAGCGAGGATGAGGAGGAGAGCACGAAGAGGGACACAGGGAAAAAAGACGAGAAGACGCTGTTTGGCAGTGACAGTGAATCAGAAAATGATGCAGAAGAGTAAGAGGAATTTCTGTATCATTGATATTTCTGTATTAGTGTGTCTCTCTCCTTTTTGTCTCCAACTTACTTTCTCTTTTGTGTTTTCTTCTCCTGTTTTTTTCTCTTTTTGTCTGTCTGTGACTGTCTGTCTGTCTGTGTGCCTCTCTTAATATCTCCCCACCTCTCTCTCTCTCTCTCTCTCTTATAGAAAAATGATAGCAGACATCTTTGGAGAATCTGGTGAAGAGGAGGATGAGGAGTTTACGGTGAGACTTTCCCATAATGTACTTCTCTTATCTGAGTCTGACGTCACTGTATACGTGGCACGTTTCCCAGCAACGTTAGTGCAGCAGCCGCAAACACAAACACAACAACAATGGCGGATGTTGCTTTACTGTTAATGCTCATGGCTTTGTGAACCTACATTGGCATCTAAACGCGGCGAATCCAATGTGTACGTGCATTCATTCATTCATCTTCTACCGCTTATCCGAACTACCTCGGGTCATGGGGAGCCTGTGCCTATCTCAGGCGTCATCGGGCATCAAGGCAGGATACACCCTGGACGGAGTGCCAACCCATCGCAGGGCACACACACACTCTCATTCACTCACACAATCACACACTACAGACAATTTTTTTCCAGAGATGCCAATCAACCTACCATGCATGTCTTTGGACCAGGGGAGGAAACCGGAGTACCCGGAGGAAACCCCCGAGGCACGGGGAGAACATGCAAACTCCACACACACAAGGCGGAGGCGGGAATACACAGAAAAAAGTTATCCTTTGCATGTAGCTACCTACTATCATGTTTGTTGATAATGTATCATATTGCGATAAAGTAAAAGTGTATTAAACATTAGTATACTTAAGGTACATTATCAAAGGCGCTAACAGTAACCCCGCCCACATCCCTGCCCACAGCCACCTGACACAAGCGGTTCTTAAGTCTAGACCTGCAACATTTTGGTGCTACTTAAGAATCACTTTTACTGGTTCAGAGCCGGTGCTTTGGCTGTCGAAAAAGAAAGAACTGGTTCTAAATTAGGCTCTGGCTCCGAACCAGCACTCAAACTGCCTTGGCGGAAAAGCGGCATAAGTCAGACGTGTGTGAGTGAAGACTCAAGAGTGAAGTGAGTCTTAAACTCTGTGTGTGTGTTTATGAGAACAGGGTTTTAACCAGGAAGAGTTGGAGGGGGAGAAGCAGCAGTCTCATGCTGCAGGACAGAAGATAGCGATGGACGACTCAGACTCGGATGATGTGGACAGAGGAGGAAAAGAGTGAGTACACCTGTACTGATAACGGCACACCTGCGCTAGCTATTAGCTAAACACATGTACTGGCTGCTAACCTCAACACTTTTTCATGAATCTGAAATGTGACTATGGTTTGTGTGTGTTTCTGCAGTATGTCGTTCATGTCTGATTTCGACATCATGCTAGCGAAAAGGAAAGCTCAAAGCGGCAAGCGGAGGCGGCACCGAGACGGGGGAACGTTCATCAGTGACGCGGATGATGTGGTTAGCGCCATGATCAGCAAGATGAACGAAGCAGCTGAGGTTTGTTTGGGGGTTGTTTAAACTGAAATATCATGTATGATATATTATTTTAGAATATTATACGATGTCTGTGTGTTTAGGAGGATCGCACTCTGAACAGTCAGAAAAAGCCAGCGCTGAAAAAGCTGACACTTCTGCCCACTGTTGTTATGCATTTAAAAAAGTAAGCAGCTCTCCTCCTCTTCCTGCTGTGCGTGTGTGTGCGTTTGTGTTGTTTTTTTCCCATCTCACTCCGAAAATGTGTGTGTATTTCAGGCAGGATCTGAAGGAGACATTTATAGACAGTGGCGTGATGACAGCAATAAAAGAGTGGATCAGTCCTCTTCCTGATAAGAGTCTGCCGGCCCTGAGGATCAGAGAGGAGCTGCTGAAGATCCTGCAAGAGGTACGAGACCATCAGACAGAATGGGGTGCCAATACTTTATACAATATAATACATATCCCATCACTTCAGTGTGTGTCACTGTTATAATCTAGATTTCTGTTTTAAAATATTTTCTCATATATTTTATTTTACGTGTAGTGTTATTTCTGTGCTCTTTCATCATCTGATTTCTTTAGGTGGTTGTTTGAAGGTGCAGCGTATTATTAGAGCTTTCTTTTATTCTCTATGGACTTCTTTGATGTTTGAATTCATTTTTTTGTTCCTGATTATTGTTCTAGTTGCCCAGTGTGAGTCAGGAGACCCTGAAAATGAGTGGAATCGGCAGAGCCGTCATGTTCCTCTACAAACACCCCAAAGAGTCACGATCCAACAAAGACCTCGCTCTCAAACTTATCAGTAATCACACACACACACACATGCACACACACACCAGTGCAAACACAAATCCAGTCTGTGACTGTCTGTATGTTAAGGCGTTAATATGCTCTCTGTGCGTGTGTGTGTGTGTGTAGATGAATGGTCAAGGCCCATCTTTGGCTTGTCTTCTAATTATAAATGCATGACGAGGGAGGAAAGGCAGCAGAGAGACCTTGATCAGCAGATTGCTCCACGCAGAAGACTCAGGTACATATTTATACACACACACACACACACACACACACACACACACACACACACACAACTATCATTCTTCATTCACTGTTTCCTTTTGTTCCACCTTCATTGTTCATACTGTTTTTCCTGTTTTATCTTTCCTTCCCAACACACACACACACACACACACGAAAGAGAGCCTCAGAAGGTTGAAAGAGATGAGGAGCCTGATGTCTTTGGGCCCCAGCTCAGGTTTCGAGAGTGTGTGTGTGTGTGTGAGAGAGTAATTGTTCATGTGTGACTGTTTTGCATCTCATTGTCTCTGCCATTTTCTCTGGAGTGTGTGCTTGTGTGTTGTATGACTTTAATTAACTGTCCACTCAGAATGAAGTCCTGACCAGCTTTGGTTGGGACTAGTATTCCGGCAATGTGTGAGTTTGTTCATTCTGATAATTACATGGGATAAGTCTTGGGCATGTCTTCAGCATGTGCACACACTCATTATATTAAAAACTGTGTGCACTACACACACTCCATTTTATTACACACTCAACACTGATTACTCTGATCTTTATTAGAACTGCTTTTGGGTTTGTAGTCTGTACCATGTGTTTGTGCTGGTCAAACTCTCTCTCTGTCTCTCTCTCTGTCTCTCTCTCTGTCTCACTCTCTGTGTGTCTCTCTGTCTCTCTCTGTGAGTGTGTGTCTCTCTGTCTCACTCTCTGTGTGTCTCTCTCTGTGTGTGTGTCTCTGTCTCACTCTCTGTGTGTCTCTCTGTCTCTCTCTGTGTGTGTGTGTCTCTCTGTCTCACTCTGTGTGTGTCTCTCTGTCTCTCTCTGTGTGTGTGTGTGTGTCTCTCTGTCTCACTCTCTGTGTGTCTCTCTGTCTCTCTCTGTGTGTGTGTGTCTCTCTGTCTCACTCTGTGTGTATCTCTCTGTCTCTCTCTGTGTGTGTGTGTGTGTCTCTCTGTCTCACTCTCTGTGTGTCTCTCTGTCTCACTCTGTGTGTATCTCTCTGTCTCTCTCTGTTTCTCTCTCTCTCTCTCTCTCTCTCTCTCTCTCTCTCTCTCTCTCTCTCTCTCTCTCTCTCTCTCTCTGTGTATCTCTGTTTCTCTCTCTCTCTCTCTCTCTCTCTCTGTGTCTCTGTGTGTGTCTCTCTGTCTCACACACACACAGGCATGACTGTGTGAAACATGAACAATCTCCTGAATACAAAATTTAGGCTGTTTTGTTTCAATTTATTTTTAAAAATTCATCAGCTCTATTTGTGACTGTCTCACTGACCTTTGACTTTCAACTCGTACCCTTAACCCTGAAGTCTCTGCATCAAGAGAATTGTGACCTCTCACCCTTTCTGTCCTTGATAAAGCGTGTGTGTGTTTAATGCATCATGGAGGAGCATGGCTGTGTGCGCTTCTCACACACTCAAGATTCATTGTGTTTGTGTGTGTGTTTCCAGCTCAGGAGGGCAGACTCCTCGCAGGGATCTGGAGAAAGTGTTAACAGGAGAGGAGAAGTGAGTAGAAAATGAATCTCTCGCTCTCACACACACACACACACACACACACACACACACACACACAAGGTGAATATTCATTCAGCACAGTCTACATTTAACATTTTAATCTTTATCATCATTGTAATCATCTCTCTCTCTCTCTCTCTCTCTCTCTCTCTCTCTCTCTCTCTCTCTCTCTCTCTCTCTCTCTCTCTCTCTCTCTCTCTCTCTCTCTCTCTCTCTATCTCCCTCTCTTTCTCTCTCTCTCTCTCTCTCAGAGCACTGCGGCCTGGTGACCCTGGGTTCTGTGCGAGAGCACGTGTACCAATGCCCTCTAATAAAGACTATGTGGTGCGACCCAAGTGGAATGTGGAGACGGATTCAAACCGGGTCAGTGGTAGAGGCTAACTGTTAGGGATGGGGTGAAGGGTTAAACACACCAGGTGGGGTGTTTCATTTAATCAGGGTGAAATAAGAGGGGCTTTTAAGAGACATTTAAAGCTGGGAGGAGGTTTTAGTTCATTATATCAAGTCACTGTAGTGTTTTGTACAAATGTTTGATTTTGTGCAAATTTTCGTATTTAATGAAGTTCCTAAAGTTTACAAAGATGAGAGAATTTTGCCCCAAACCTGAGCACCTGAGACGCTCTTACATTATCATGTCCATAGTATCAGTTCATTCACAAGGATTTGTGGAGAAGTTTTCTAGAAAGTAAGGTGAGGTTTATTTGACACGTGTGGAAAGGAGTCTGTAGTGTCAGCACTGTGTAAGAGTCAGAGCTAAAGCTGGAACTTGAAGGTTTCACACATCCCCAGAACAGAGGGGTTTACATGTCTTTGTGATTTCTCAGTAACACGAAGAGCTGCATGTTTTAGAGAATAGAGAGACTTGTGAGGGAGCGAGTGATCAGTGACTTTGATCAGCTGCTGTGGTGTGATTGTTAGAGAGGCTGTAAGAAAGGCATCAGTCTTCTGGAGAAACACAAGCGGCGGTTTATGGAGGAGAGAAAGCAGCGGCGTGTTCGGGGAGCAGTGAAGATCAGCGTGGAGGGAAACCACATGCCCCTGTAGCTCAGCCCCGGGCCTGCAGGGGGCAGTAAGTGCTGCATGAGCACCGTGTGTGCAGTGTGACACAACAGCACTGCTCAGTGCATCCTGCTCACTAATACTCTAAACCTGAGGGGGGAGACATGATACGATCAGCTCCCAGCTACTGCCTTCAACATGTTTATAAACATCATATGACCAAGACCAGCACTATGGTGATGCTGATCAACAAGCAATGTATTGTTCTATCTGTGTGGGGGTGGTGGGGTGTGTGCGTGTGTGTGGTGGGAGGGTGTGGGGGGTATAACTGTGTTTTATGTCCTAAAACGTGCTGGCTGTTTATTGACTGATTCTCCCTCATGTTTTCTTTCCCTCATCATCATCTCACTCCTGCTTGTCTTCCCTTTATTTTCCCTTTTTTCCTTGTGTTTTTTTCCCTTTTTTTCTTCCTTAAAATCCTCCTGCTTCACCATTTTGTCAACATTTCTGCTTTTTTTGCCTTTATCTTTCTGTTTCTTTTTCTTCCCTGTTCTTTTCCTCTGTGTTCCTCTTCCTCCTCTATCGTCTGTCCAGGGACCTGTAAGAAAGAGTTTATCACGTGTAGATAAACAGATGCGACGCTTCGCTGATATCCGCCGCCTCACAAAGACGGGTCATGCGGTCAAGATCAGCGTCGAGGGCAACCGCATGCCTCTCTGATTCCTCGTACGCATCACTTCCTGTCTGTTTTTGTGTTTCTACTTTGGAGTATGTGTGGAAGTGCGACACTGCTGTAGGAGGAGGAGGAGGTCGTCGCGACACGTCTGTAATATAGCTGTAATAACGTGTGTAACGTGAACCTACCATGTTCAGTTGTAACTTTCATAATAAAGACTTTCCAAATCTTTTTCTTTTACACTCTGATTCTCTGCTGCAGTGTGTTTTACACAAGGTTACAAATCCAAATATCTTTTAGCAGAATTATCACATTATCCAGAGAATCTGTGAAGATTATGATAGAAGTTACACTCACGGTTTCACCAAATTTACAGGGTACGTCAGTGAGGTGAATATTACCACAGTGATGTGATCAGTTCCTTCTTGTCACACTCTATAACTAAGACCTGAGACACCAAACTGCACTATACTGTTTTATACCATACAAAGTGACGTGATGTGACATACAGCTAAGTATAGTGACCCATACTCAGAATTCGTTCTCTGCCTTTAACCCATCCAAAGTGGACACACAGCAGTGAACACACACCTGGAGCAGTGGGCAGCCATTTATGGGGTTCGGTGCCTTGCTCAAGGGCACCTCAGTCGTGGGCCCGAGACTCGAACCGACAACCTTAGGATTAGAAGTCAAACTCTAATCATTAGGCCACGACTTCAACCAGTACTGAATACACATGTAGTGTAATCAGTACTGTACTGAATCACAGCTATGAAACTAATCACAACCTTTTGTCAGACCTGACCTCCATAACAAAGTGTGAGTTTGGTGAAATTCATAATTCCAAGAAAATCATTACGCACACACACACACTGCAGTAACTTTTTATTACCACCAGGAGGCATTACAGTACCTTCAATTTCACTCTGGTCCACTTTATTCCCCAAGCCTGAGTTTCATCACATCACAGAGGTGTTTAAAGCAAATAAGAGAGAGAAGAGAGGTAAAGGAAGGAGAGACAGAGGGAGGGAGGGAGAGAGAGAGCGGTGATGTATGAGGCGAGGCAGGTGCTTTTTTCTCCTCTCCTCTTCCTGGAGTGCTCATTTACATTTTTGTCTCTGGTTCCTCTCTGGTTCCTCTGCGGTTCCTCCTCCTGGGTGAGAAGATGGGATCTCCAGTCATTTCTCTCATCCTCTCCTGCACTCTGCTGCTCTCCTTCTCAGTGTCTCACTCTCAGACACACAACGACACGGAGCCTGTGGTTCTGGAGGGTAAATGCCTGGTGGTGTGTGACTCGAATCCGTCCTCTGATGGGGGTGTCACGTCCTCGTTCGGGATCTCAGTGCGCGCTCCAGGGGCAAAAGTGGCATTCTCAGCCATCAGAGGGACGAACCATGAACCATCCGAGATGAGCAACAAGTCCATGACCATCTACTTTGACCAGGTTCCTGCTTTCACACCATACTGATATTAGCAGATAATTTTAACAAATTTTATAGATCTCGTCAGATTACAATGTTAGTTCATATGCAGCACTTGAACGCTTCTTTAAACGAGTTAGTCAAGATTTTATATTTTATAATCAATGAATAAATCCTAGATTCTCACACTTCTATAATTTTAGCCTTTTTTTCAGTTGCAGGAACATTTATACAATTCATCATTTACTTAATTTAAAAAATCCTGCATAACCAAGTGCTTAATAACGGTTAATCAGTGAAACTTTTTTATTTCCAGAAAATCTGAATTTTAAAATGGTTTTTATTAATCATGTTTTTAATTCTGGATTTATTTTGGTTGGTTTTGAACTGAACTAACATCAGAAACACAAAAATACATTGTTCTTTTTGTTGCCACATTAATTGTGTATTTTTTCTCCACTGAATAGCATCACACTAAATAGGATTGTGGTAATGAAAGATTATGAATATTAATGAGTAGGTAATGAATATTGATGAGTGCAGTGTGTTGGAGTGTGTTTCTGTCACAAAAACAGTGTCGCTGTGTTAATAAGTCATCATTTCAAGTCTGAATCCAAATCTGAGTTAAAGATAAAAATTTTCGACTGTATTAAAACTGACAGTGAAACGTCTTTAATCAAATTTGTTGTTCAATGTTAAACGTGTGTTTAATGTCTGAAATAATCCTCTTACAGGTTCTTGTCAACATTGGCCACCATTTTGACCTGAAAGCAAGTGTGTTCCAGGCACCGAGACGTGGCATTTACAGCTTCAGCTTTCACGTCGTCAAGGTCTACAACCGACAGACCATCCAGGTGACACGCTGAAGTCTTTAACTTTCATTTAAACTAAACCTTTCTTTATGTGTTCAATGTACTGTAGCCAATGAATAAACACTGATCAGCATCAAGCAAACATCATACACCCAATTATTAACATAAACATAAACAACAACAATCTGTAAAAAGAAATTTCACTCTGTAAAGGCAGCCATTTTGAATCTGCATGTGATTGTTCCACCCCACCACTCATGTTAACATTTTTTAGAAACTGAATACAAGAATTCTTATGAAGTTATGTGTGAAACTCATCTCTGTCATAACTTTAAAGGAAAGTTGGGACATTTTCTAAAGTTTTCACCCCCAAGGTATAACTCACTGGACTCTAGTTATCTTAACCTCTAATTCCTCTGTTTTGTGAATTCCAGGTGAACCTGATGCACAACGAATACCCAGTCATATCTGCGTTCGCAGGAGATCAGGATGTGACACGTGAAGCGGCGAGTAACGGCGTTCTTCTGCTTCTGGAGCGAGATGACCGACTCTACCTGAAGCTGGAGAGAGGAAACCTCATGGGAGGATGGAAATATTCCACCTTTTCTGGATTTCTTGTCTTCCCGCTCTGATTTCCACGTCATCCATGACGGAATCCTGCTCCTTTAATCCCACTGTACTGCACATTAACAAAGGCTTCACTAATGTGTGCACTGCAAGTGGATTTAAGGAGCTCAGGGTTCTAATTTAAAGCAGACAGCAGGTTGTTTTTCACTCTAATCTCTTGGTACTGTATCTTAATGGAAGTCCACCCTGCCTTCACACCAGCTGGTGAGGAGTCTGTCATGCTTGTGTAGTTTGTCTCTTGTAGGTGTAGCCTCTTGTAGGTGTAGCTTTAAATTCCAGTAGTAGCTATATGGTAGCATCTAAGTGTGGCCAGTTAATCAGAATGAAAGCAGTGGCTTGATTTACGTCTTACATGTTGACTTTGTTCTCAGATTATTCAGACTGCTGCTTCACATCATAACTAATGATCACTGAAATCACAGCTCCATCACTTTGTGTGTGTACAGAAAAAATGTAAAAGCCGCTGATGTGTCATTAAACATTAATCCTGTAAAGAGGGAATAATTTGTAGTTGTGTGTCTCTGATGGCAAAGGAATACCACAGAACCTTGTGTTAAGCAACCACAACTGCTTTTTACTGTATTAATGGAATGTTTAAAGATAAAAATCAGCTTTGGTAAGATTTTCTTTCACATCTGTCTGCTCCCGTGGAACATCTGCAGATTTTAATTAGATTTTTTTTTAATGTTTTATTTTTTATTTTCACATAATTAAAAAAATTTACTCAGTAAAGTAGCCCAACATCTGCCCTCAGACCTCCAGACTACTATTCTCAGCGGATGGAGATTAGAGTGGAAAATGCTGGCGACCTCTTAAACGGCTTCAACTGGAGACCTTCCTAATGACGTAAAGAACCTGGTGATCATCAAGGTTTTTGTGTCATTATCAGGTTTGAAACCAGACTCTTTAGGAAACTGAAGGACAGAAGATCATGATGATCATGAAGAGCATGAGGACATTATCCAAAAGGAAGTCATGTTGTTTTATCAAAAACAGCTTGTAAGTTTCACCTTTTTAATTCTCTAAGATTCAGGATTTTAAAGCCTGAGAAACATAAGTATGTGTAAAGTATTGTAAAGAGGCTTGTGCATAAACACAGTGTAGGAATGGGTTTGATTATTTTGTACTGAAAAGCACGGATTCTGTTGCATGCTACGTGATTTGTTCAGTTTGATTCACTCGTCATCTTTAATTAAGTAAACTATACGTCCATTGTATGACTTGAAATACAGAAAAATGTAAATAGCTGATGATTATCATGCCAAAAACATGTCACTGACTATTGTCAGCTTTATTTCTCAGTAAACAGAAACACAAATGCAACACGGCTTATATTTGTTCTTGTTTTTTTTTTCATTTATAGACCATATAGAGAATAAAACTTGACTTGATCATCTGTTTTCTTGTGCAGAATGTCTTGTCTCAGAGTATCAGCACTAAACTCTAGAAGATCTGAACATTCTGTAGTTTCTTTATTCTATTTATCTTGTAACAAGTCATTGTTTAGTTGTATATGTTTTATGTATAAATTATTAGTATTATTTTAGTAGTGACACAAAGCTGTTTCTCAAAATAGAAGTAAACACATTTAATTAGCAGCTGATGCTAAGCATAAATGAGGTGCCATACAAACTTTAGCCATACAAAGTCTTTTTTAGTGTTTTGCCAACACATCTGAAGTAAATGTTGATGTTTCAGATCAGTTTGTGTCCCTTATTACAGTTTCTAACCTTTTACATGGTCTGTAATAAAGAATGCATGCTAGCTAGCTAAATCATTTGCCTCAGTACACAACTAGCCTGGTTTCCCTGTTGCCTGGTTGCTTAGCAACAGCACTGTCTTGGCTTTACTTTTTGATTTTGTGTATGTTATAAATCAAAGAATATTTATTGGTTAGGAGAAAATTTCTTTTATACATTTTATATTAAATATTTAATAAAAAACAAAACAAAAAAAAAACAACAACAACTTTGATTTATTTGTCATCTGATAATTAGTGTAATGTTCAGCAGATAAGGAGCCTATTTCTGAGCTCCTGTCCTATCAGCATATATAAACTTATAAACGGCATATGCTTCATGTTTATCATTAAAATAGAAAATCCTGGATTACAGAAGTGAAACCTTCCCATCTGTATTAAAACTGGAGAAATGGGAGGATATTTCTATTCCCTCGGTGATGGCGTCATGCTCTGATTACGCTCTGACGTCTTGCCTTCCAGTTGCGAGGTTTTTTCAGATTTCACTCATTTATTTGGTAGATGACAGAAGTGCTGTGGTTTACCCAGTGTGAAGTCGAGCGGGCGCGTGAGTCATGAAGATAATCAGGATCGTCCTGAGACGTGAAGTGGAACTGAACTTGTCCTCTTTTTTGTTTGAATTGCTTAATGAGACTGATGAGTCAGATGTGACTGATGTGTTCAGACACATCAAATCCCAAATGGCTTCCTGTCCTTAGAAATGCTCACAACGCAGAGTAGAACATAACAGCCATGTCAACACTACATGGTGTTCAAACCCAATTAGAGGTTCAGAAAAAAGAAAAATTATAAATTTAATTATTATTTTTAGATCAACAGTAGATCTGAAACAGTCACTTCTAGATAATCTAAGACTAGATAAACTACATGTACATAATGAAAACTGAAACATTTGGTCACGTACCAAATGACTAAAACAGGAAATCCATCTTTTACAGAACAAACTCAGTTTTGAAACCAAGTACAAAGAATCTTGAAAGCAGTCAGGAAAAAATCAGATTGGAGCTCTTTTCTGTTTCAGATTGTAGAAAACCATTCCTTCTCAATTCAGATATTCCAATCAATATTTGTTGTGTGTTAAATCTCTTACATTACTTTACTCAGGCTCAAATCAGAAATGAATCAGATTCACGCTGTGCTGTGTGAACACAGACTGGATGTGACATGTTAAAAACTGTTGTTAAAAAAAGATTCAGTACAGGTACGAAAAATCTGCCTATGATCAGATTTTTCCAGAATATGCTGTTTGAGAAAAAAGTATCTCTGGGTTAATCTATAAGGTTTCAGATCACATTTTAATTTCTGAAAATTTTAGACTAATTTGGGTCAAAATGAATTTCATGAGTATTAATTGGCTAAATTTTTGACTGTTACTACGACAACCATTGTGCAGCACATGTGAGTGTAAATATATACAAATCTGATTTGGTTAATTAATAAGAGTTTACACACAGCTAAAATACCCCAGACCTGCTGAAGTAACGCAGATTTAATGTGAGAAAAGCGTCTTGATTTTCTCTTGCATTTTTAATAAATCGCTAAAATCCTGATGCGAATATAATACGAATCGATTCTTAAACTGCAGGAAATGACTCTCTGTTTCACACCAGGCTCTGAAGGCTGCTTACTGATCAGGCTGTGATTTCGAATAATGGAATAAAATGCTAAAGATTTATTTATTGTTCTGTTGTAATCGCTGAAAAGGGGAGTTTGTCTCTCTCTTTCTCTCTTCATGCTGGTGGCTCTCACTGTGCTTTTGGCTGGTGTGTGTGTGTGTGTGTGTGTGTGAGCACCTGCATGCCCATAGTCCTCTTATTCCTGTCATATGGCCGATAGTGGCGTCTCCTCTCCTCTCCGTTGTGACTCCGTCTGGGTTCCTTTTGATGTCTTTCCCCCATGTAGGACCCATGCTGGGACAGCAGAACCGACCCAATCTGTGACTCCTACACACACTATACACGGTGTCGGATCGAGCTCTGGGGCTCTGGATGCTCATGCTGAGTTGCCCTTTGCGAGAGAAAGAGACAGCATGCTCTTCAGAAAAACCCCACGGCCGGGGCATTTAGCTCCCGCTGGACGCCTGCTGCTTCCTGTTCACTCGATGTTGCAGAGGTTTAGCAGGAAAGCAGGAACTCGGCTCTCCTGTGCACATTACTTAAGAGATTAAGACAAAAAATGAGCAGCAGGTTTGCATCTGTACACTTTAGAGACGCTTTAATAACATGCAGCTAGACAAGATCTGAGCAGGATCCAAACATTAATTACAAACATTTATTATGTCTTAAACAGAGGTGGGTAGTAACGAATTATATTTACTTCGTTACATTTACTTGACAAAATTTTTTGGGTAACTTTTACTTTTACACTTACTCAAGTACATTTTATTGAAATAAAATTTTACTTTTACTTCAATACCTTTGGTGGCTTTCCACTGTTACTGTCAAATTGTAATAAATATGAGATTTTTTATGTTGGAGAGGCTGCTTCGGGAGAGACTGCTACAGTATGTACCTACTGAAGGGCAAACACACATAAACAAGTTCATACACAATACATAATAACAAACACACACTCTGCACACACACACACACACACACACACACACACACACACACACACACACACACACACACACCTTCTTCTTTGTTCTCTGTCAACTTGATGCTAAATGTTGATGCTAAGTTGTGAATGTGAAAATGAAGACTTTATTGTAAATGACGTGATGTTATTGTGCCCTTCTCTGGACTGAGATAGACTGAGATAGGCTACTTTACTTCAACCTATGTTTTATAGGTATTAAAGCATTTCACTGCATTTTGTAGTCTGTATGTATGTGTATGTGACAAATAAAATTTGATTTGATTTGATTTTATATAAGCAGAACAAAGAGACCTACAAGAAGAGGTGTGTGAAAGCTCTCCAGTAATTTGAAATTCTGGGTTGTTGCTTCATATCAATCAGATCAGAAGTAACTAGTAACTTCTATGTACTCTTCTATGTACTTCTATCTACTATGTACTCACTAGTAACTAGTTACTTGAGTAGTTTTTTCAATGGATACCTTTTTACACTTATGACATTTAGCAGACACCATAGTGACTTTTATTTCAGTTTATACAATTGAGCAATTGTGAGTTAAGGGCCTTGCTCAGGGACCCAGCAGTGGCAGCTTGGTGGACCATGGATTCAAAATTATGACCTTCCGATCAGTAGTCCAACACCTTAACCACTGAGCTACCACATCCCTGTTTTACGCTTACTCAAGTAACTGTTAAGATTGTTACTTTTACTTTTAATTGCATAAATATTTCCAGAAGTACTTGTACTTTTACTTAAGTACAGATTTTGGATACTCTATCCACCTCTGGTCTTAAAGCATGTCAGATCGTCTGTTTACATTCCAATTAGCTCAATTATGCCTTATGTTCCTCATTTCACCAAGAAATGGTTATTTCTGTGGGTCAAAGGGGTGTGGCTTAAGTTTAGTTCCATTAATTAATCAGAAACGTATTTAAGCAAACAGTACAAACATTACTGTTAACATCTACAGCTCGACATTAACAAAATATTTAAATAATAACACAATAAAACAGTCATACTTAATGCTAGCTTGGTTGCCCCTACTGCTAGAGATGCTAGGTTAACAATAGCTGGATAATGTTAGCTAGAAATCTGGATAATATTAAACTGTGTTAATAAATACAAGTCAATCAGTACATCACATCACACACGATAACATCACCTCTGCCTTAACTAAGTACTGTACAATCACTTAAATCTCGTTTCAGTTGTCACTTGATCTAACTTTTACCAAACAGCCAATCAGAATCTGCTCTTATCAGGTTTTAATTTTCTACTGTATAGGGACTTTGGAGTTCATCATTAGCTCAGGAAAAAAACATCTAACTCTGTGCTAGCTATAACTCTTAATATAGTTGCTTTCATTTTGTTTGCAAACTGATGTCACATCACTAGGAGGTGAAACACTCTCACACACACAGACAGACTCAGAGGGATCGTAATTAGATTGTAATGAGCTGTGTGGTTCATTTGCGCCTCTCAAACACCTGGATTCACTCCATCAATCTGCTCTAGACACACAGGACACACAGGATGATTTGGCAAAGAGGCGACAGCCAGGATAAGTCCACGTCTCCAACATCCCTCACACTCACCACATTCATGTGAGAGGATCTGGAACTGGTCTAATAGTAAATTATTTCATCCTTTATGTCCTTTTCTCACTGATAAATGACTCTAGGAAAAAAGGCTTAATTTTTTGAACATCAGCATGCTAGACATAAATCTTTTTAACCACCGACATTTGTCACATCAGCACCACTGGACGCCTTGTGATCAGTTCACACATAGGTTAGAATGTATCTGTCGTCTCAGAAGAGTTCATGTGACCAAAGACATGCCTAGAGACGTTCAAATGGAGCAGTCTGAGTACTGAGCCCTGTGGGACACCTGCAGTCGTTTGTGCTAAAAGAGATTTGTGTTTGTTCATGGATAATGAAATATATCTCATAAAAAGGTCTGAAGTGACTGAACAGACAGCTAGACTGGAGGAGAATATAAATGTTTGCTCAGGCCCTGTCTGCACTTCTGTACATATTTTTATACAACATTTTTACCAATTGCTCGCTGTATAAATCACCATATTAAAGAGCACTAGTGTGTCATAAACTGCTACATCAAGTAGCTCAGGAATAAAGTAAAGAGCTGTTTTTCTCACTCATTCTCTCACTCAATCCCTCACTCAATCATTCACTCATTCTACCACCCAATTCTTCACTTAATCCTTTACTCAATCATTCACTTATTCTCCCACCCAATCCCTCACTTAATTCTTCACTCAATCCCTCACTCAATCCTTTACTCAATCCCTCACTCATTCTCTCACTCAATCCATTACTCTATCCCTTACTCATTTTCTTACTCAATCCCTCACTCATTCTCCTACTCATTCTCTCACTAAATCCCTCACTCAATCCCTCACTCAGTTCCTCACTCATTCTCCTACTCATTCTCTCACTCAATCCCTCACTCAATCCTTCACTCAATCATTCACTCATTCTACCACCCAATTCTTCACTTAATCCTTTACTCAATCACTCACTTATTCTCCCACCCAATCCCTCACTCAATCCCTCACTCAATCCTTTACTCAATCCCTCACTCATTCTCTCACTCCATTCCTCACTCAATCCCTCACTCAATCCATTACTCTATTCCTTACTCATTTTCTTGCTCAATCCCTCACTCAATTCCTCACTCATTCTCCTACTCATTCTCTCACTCAATTCTCACTCAATTATCACTCAATCCCTCACTCATTCTCTCAATCACTCACTCACGCATTCTCTTACTCACTCACTCACTCACACACACTCACTTACTCAATCCCTCACTCAATCCTTCACTCAATCCCGCACTCATTCTCTCACTCATTCTCTCACTCAATCCCTCAATCAATCACTCACTCAATCACTCACTAATTCTCTCACTCATTCTCTCATTCATTCTCTCAATCTGTCACTTATTCTCTCACACATTCACTCAATCCCTCACTCATTCTCTCATTCATTCTCCCAATCCCTCACTGATTCACTCATTCATTCTCACTTATTCACTCACTCATTCTCTCACACTCACTGTACAGTAGGAAAAAGAGACAGAAATGACTGAATATAATTTTAGTTCTAAAAGAATGACATATAATATGTACTATATAAAGTATATTTTATATCTAAACCCAGACTGAGGTGCCTGATCAGTTAATATAACACATCAGCCTGTGTGTGTGAACAACTTTTTTCTCTGTGTTGAATAATGAATCTTTCCTCGTTTGTCCCAGGATGTAATTACATTTTACAGCTTTTAAAGCAGGATGTTTATATTCATGCTCTATGGCGGCATATTGCTTTTGTCGGATAAATGAACAGGAGCGCATCTTAGTTGTCATTCTACTTTCACTCCATCCACAGAGATTTTATAACCTCCATCTGTACCGTCATAAAATTTATTTCCTCTTTTATACGATAAGATTTTTTCAGTGCCTTTATGCTGAGGTGTGTAACATTATCACACACTGACATCATCTCAGTAATAAACAGTGCTGTTGTGTGCTGAGTTCTGAACACTGATTGGTGGTCTGGTGTTGATAAACTCTCTCTAACAGCAGCTCTGACAGTGCAGATTTCTGCAAATGTACCAATGTGGAAGGAGTCTCCAGTGTCAGCAGTGGGTACCAGTCAGAGGTAAAGCTGCAAATTAATTTTTTCCCCACGTCTTCAGGACAAGGAGTTTACATTTCTGTAACGTTTTTCAGTAACATGACGAGCTGCAATTTGTTTTTGTTTTTTTCTAGTTCCTCAGGAGCTCTTGATTGCTTAATTAACATTATTTACATTTACATTATTTACTATCCAGTGTCACACAAATGAGGATGGGTTCCCTTCTGAGCCTGGTTCCTCTCAAGGTTTCTTCCCCATGTCATCCTTGTACCTTGCCACCATCACCTCACCTATAAAACTTAATTTAAACTTTTATTCTAGGTTTCTATTCTTCTGTAAAGCTGTTTTGAAACAATATCAACTGTTACAATTGCTATACAAATAAATTAAATTGAATTAAACAGATAAAAGGCTAAATGTGTTCTTTAAATCGTACAAAAATTGTAATGGTTGTAAGACTGATGTTGTGTAAGAGAAATGAAACACTTGTTACTGCGCTGTTAGAGAAAATGAATCAACTCTGGGTGCTAACAGAGATAGTAACAGTGAGAATGAGAGTGCTTACAAAAACTGTGTGACAGAAAACTCTGGACATTAAAGACAGTCAATAACGGAGTCTTTACCTAAAATGCACTCAATCAGCTGAGAAGATTCTGGTGTCTGAAGTATGCTTGATGTTTTGCTCTGCAGTGAACAGGGACGATGCGCCTGGTGTCATTAATCGGTGTTTAGATATTAACAGTTATCAGCTATTATCAGGTTAGCTTTAACATCTTAACAAACTCACAAACATTAAGATGTTATTTGATGGGATGAAGCAGAAGGCTATTTTATTATTGTGAGTGTGACGGATCATAAACAGATTGTGACCGTGTGCTCCGATTCTTACACTTTAACTCCAGTGTAAAAGTAAAGTGTTAAGGGACTTGAGACGTTACAGAGCGCTGTGGGTTCATCATCCCGACCTCGGCAGTGTTTTTTCACGTGTGGAATTGTATCTCGTCGCTCAGAGTTCGAAATATTTCTCTCTGAAGGATGTCAGGCTTAGCGTAAATAATAAATAAGTGCATCTGCTGGTTCCTGTTTTGTAGCCTGCGCTTGTGTCTCATTAAGTCAGAGAGCTGGAGCTGAGAGTTCCGAGAGGTTCTGCTCATTGTGGAGGAACGCCTGAGAGCACAAGGCCTGATCAATAATGTATAGCAGCATCCTGGAGCTTTAACAGCGCACACGTGCTTCAGACGGCTGGGTGCTCGCGCTGCTCTGGAACAACGTCCTCTGGGGGCTGAATGAATTTAATGAGACCACACGTTTATTCCTGCCTGTGTGTGAATCATAAACACCTTAAAATCACTTTTCTGTCACCTAAGAAAGTTATGAAACAGAGTTCTACTGAAATCCTGAAATCTACTGTTCCCTACACAATAAACCACCGTGTATTTACTCTGTTTCTCATAACAGCAAAATTCAAGCTAGAGATAATTTATAAACTGAAGCTGCATCCTAAATGATGTACTGCACACTAAGGACTATGTACTCTAGCGTGTAGTGTGAATGTTAGGAGGGTCACACTTACTTTCCCTAATAGGAAGTAGAAGCCGTTTCCCAGTCGATGGAGAATTACGTCAAACATTTACATTTACATTTACATTTACAGCATTTGGCAGACGCCCTTATCCAGAGCGACGTACATAAGTGCTTAAATCTCTAACATTGAATACATTAATGCTGGCTCACTAAGTTACATACTTAAGATACCATGAGTTTAAAACATTGTTAAAAGTTACAATGAAAAAGTGTCAAAGGTGTTTTTTTTTTTTTTTTTAAAAATGCGAAAGATAAGGAAAGAAGTGCTAGTTGAAGTGTTTCACATAACGTGACGCAGCGGGCTTTAGCAGAATACACAAAATGTGTTAAATGGTGAAAAATAAATATCACACAAAAGACGTTTGTAAGACATCTTGTCTGTCAGATTGTTGGAGTGGAAGAGCCACGAGACTCAGTGGAGTGCAACATTGTGTAAATGTGTCATTTGGGACGCAGCTGGAGTCTTCAGTCACACTTAACTTTTAGGTCTGCAAGGTTAAAATATCAGCTTTGTTTAGCCTGGCTGCTATAATGCTAGTCTGTAATATGACTGGGGGGGGTGGCTTAGTGGTTAGCACGTTCGCCTCACACCTCCAGGGTTGGGGGTTCGATTCCCGCCTCCACCTTGTGTGTGTGGAGTTTGCATGTTCTCCCCGTGCCTCGGGGGTTTCCTCCGGGTACTCCGGTTTCCTCCCCCGGTCCAAAGACATGCATGGTAGGTTGATTGGCATCTCTGGAAAAATTGTCCCTAGTGTGTGATTGCGTGAGTGAATGAGAGTGTGTGTGTGCCCTGCGATGGGTTGGCACTCCGTCCAGGGTGAATCCTGCCTTGATGCCCAATGACGCCTGAGATAGGCACAGGCTCCCCGTGACCCGAGGTAGTTCGGATAAGCGGTAGAAGATGAGTGAATGAATGAATGAATGTAATATGACTGTTTATTGTAACACTGCTTTCTTTTATCAGTAGCTAAGTGTTAGCATTTTTCTGCTGCTCTCACCGTCTCTTCCTACACTTCATCACTCAGTGCTAGTTTGTGCATCTGCTTAGATTCCAATGGCATTTGTACCTTTCTCAATGAAAAGAACTTATCTAATAAAAATCTGATCTAATCACTAACAAAGTTTAGACCGTCATCTCAGTTACTGCTGTAATCTGAGCAGATCAGATCATTTGTCCAGACGAGAAGTAGACCAGCGAGTTAAAGCTAAAGCAGAGTGGGGAGGTGAAGCAGGACGTGTTAAAAAAACAGCCTGAAACACTTGACACTGGCGTAGAGAGACTCTCGTGTGTCAGAGGATTGGTGGGTTTGACTGTGGGAGAATCAGGAGGAGGTAAAGAAGCTTCTCGCTTTTTTGTCACGTCTTCAGCACTGTTATGTGAGAATCCTCGCCATCTGCCTGCTGCCCCTGTAGGCCTGTTTCTGAGCGCAGCATGTGTCTCCACATTAAAGGGAAAGTTAGCGCGGTACCACCGCAGCGCTCGTCAACATTCATCACTCCCCTGAGTGGAGTTTAAGCCCGGGCGTTTCCAGATGTGCCTCCGTGTCACTTCATTAGCATTCCGCCATCGGAAGGATGTGCTACAGTCTCCGCTGTCGTGCAGGTGTGACTTATATCTCACAGATCGTTATCATTTCTTTTTTCCTCGTTCATTTCTGTAAGTTGAGAGAAAGTAATTAGGATTTAAAAGTGTTCATGACTTCACTGGTTCCTCTTTTTTTACCCCATCCAGAGTATAGAGAATGTCAAACTAGCAGGAGTAAACACACACACTTTTTTTTTGTAAGTTCTTCTTAAACATTAATGTAGTTGTTTATATTTTAGAAAAAAAACTCTCTCCGGTTTTATTTCCTCAATGATTTCTGCTCTTATTGCCATGTTGTGTGTTTGTTCTGCTGCTACACTTTACACCTAGAGTTAAACAAGTATTTTGTGCAAATAATGTTCACATGGGAACGCTGTATAAGAGGCGAGGCTAAGAGTAACATGGACTTAGGGTCAAACCACAGACTCTGGAGCTGTGAAAAGACGACGCAGTCCACAGGAAATACTGTTTATGAAAGCAAACAGTTTCTTTACAGTGTGTCCAACAGAAACCCTTAAGAACACTTAATGGATCTAAATGGTTTAAGTATGTATATTTGAGAGGTAAATTGAGCAGAATTGAGCTTGTAAACTATTATAATTTCTTTTACAAAGTTTCCAAACAGGAAATGAAATGAAGACGAACCCAGCCTGTGTTTACTGACACTCCAGTTAAACATTGTGAGGTCCAGCTTTAACCCCACAGTTTATTTGGCATCAGCACTAAAAAGTGTCTGCTCATGCAACATCATGAAAGAGTTCTGGAAGATGATGGAGATTGATGAGTGTTAATGACCCAGAGGATCTGGCGGATATCCTGCACGTTTTCTCCTCACACGTTTAACTAAAACGTCAGCATGTGAGCCGACTGTAATGAAGAAAGCTCAGTCGAGGGATGGCAGAAAAACATTTAGAGCCCCACAGGAGCACATTAGAGATGAGAAGTTCCACCGAAACCAATTAAAAAGAGAAACAAGGGACGGAGAGCAGATCCAGATGATGATTCGTAGTGTGTAATAAAGCACTCTGTGGAGTCACTGGAAGCCAAAAGACACACACAGATCTCCATCAAACCAAAAGTTAATTTCCTTTTAAATTGTTTCCAGATTGTAGCCCCACCCCCTTGGATATCTGGCATATCCTCTTGGCCACACCCCCTGAAACTTACACAGCTAACAACAAATTTTAACAATAAGAACTTACTGGTTTTCACGAGTGACAAACAACAATAAAAACTCTGACACAGAAGTCTCATGTGGAAGCAAGAGTTTCATGCCACGTGTTATCCATTCCCCTACCGTGAATTT